>NC_136615.1:26433516-26686016 GCF_933228915.1 Telmatherina bonti
TGGTTACAAAGAAAAGCAAAGTCAAATTAATTTATTGAAAGGATGTAAATAACAAGTAATGAGAGTATGATAATGTATGTGCACTGTTTCAGTGACTCCTTAGGTTTATTTGTAAGTTTTTTGTCAGAATAGGAATTTAGCTATTTTGCTTTTTTAGTGAAATTTATAAAAGGATATTTGCAATAGTATTAAACTTTATCAACTTTTTGTGAAATAATGTTTGTTACATAAACCATAAGAACCCAGTGTGACATACATATATATATATATATATATATATATATATATATATATATATATATATATATATATATATATATATATATATATATGTAATACATTAATAAATGGTGAAAGCCCTTAAAAATGTTGGTCCTTTTTTTTTATTTATTTATTTATTTTTTTTTGTTAAAAGGGATAAAGACCTCATATTTAAATATAATATTCCCTTAACATTTTTGTCATGGGCTGCATCTTTATGGATTAAACCAGTGTTTTTCAGTTTACATCATTAGGACGCACTGCCCTGCATGCTTTAGACATGTTCCTACTCCAAAACCAGTGAGTCAACAGGATTTTGACACAAAATCTCTCAGAAACGTTGTGGCTAAAAGAGCATTTGATATCATTTGAATGAAAAAAAAAAGGCTTTTCATGGATAAAATAATAAAAAAAAAAAATTATTCTTTTGCATTAAATCAACAACTCCTCACTTATTTGACAGACATGTCGTGGTAAGATGATCAAATCCAGCCACACTGTGGTGCCTTGAGGCAGACAATCTCAAACAACCTCAGAAAGTCGACAAGGAAAGGCATAAAAAGGTAAAACAGTCACCTGTCTGAATACAAGTTATTATTTTGCAGAAAGTCATTACCTTTTTCAATATTTTCATGGATATTCATTCACACAGATGTGTAGTTTTCCAGCAGACTGTGTCAGTAACGTTAGCTTGCTATGACATGGAAGAGAATGAAACCTGTTTTACACTCAAAATAAAAAAAAATAATACAGAAATGAACCAAAATATAATCGGTGAGAAGATTTCCATCTAATTATTTTAATTAGGCAGTTTAATTTTTTTTGGTTTGTTTGTTTGTTTTTTGTGCAAACTTGATTTATCAGAGTAGGACCAAAATATTTTAAATTGGACCAACTAAAACAAATATCTGGCCGTGATATGCTCCAGCTTCCCCACGGCCCAGAACTTGACTAAGTGGTGCAGAGAATGAACAAATTAACTAAGATATAAGGACTTTAATCATATGGCAGTGGTTTGACCCAAATACCTCAAGTTGGAATAGCAGAATTGTATGTTAAATAGGCAAATGAATCACTTTTTATGTTTAAATTAAAGACTTGTTTTACTGTAGAATATAAACAAAAATTACCAAAATGTTTTTGACAGTGTGAGTCAGCAAAAACATTGACTCTTTTATTCAACGTATGCAAGAAAATTTCAACATGCTGACTCTTTTTTTTTTACAGTACAGCAGGGAAAAGCCTATAATCTTTTTTTTTTTTTTTTTTTTTTTTTTTTTTTTTTTTTAACATCAGTAAAATAAAGAGCTGCTCGATCTTTCCATCGCCACATGAACCAAGAGGTTCGCTGGACATTCTCTCTGTTTGTTGGAGAAGCACTCACGATCCTTATAACTATGTTTCCCTTACTGTTCCATGCACTGATACAGCTTACTTTTTTGGCAGATCAACATTCTTTGGTAACACATCCCCGTCCTACATCTCCACCTCTGTTTTCATGTTTCACTTCTGTTTGAGTGCCTACAAGATGCTTGTCAAGAGAAAAAGAGTATGGGAGGGGGATGACGTTTCCACTTCTATTCCATCAGACATCTTTATTTGTATTAGGTGGATCTAAATGTTACCAAAGACACTATTAAAAAAAGTGGTTGTTGCTTAAACAACCCCAGATTTGTGCTTTATGACTCCAGCCAGGTCACACTAATGTTGTCACCGGGGTGTTAGTTTTCTGATGATACTGCTGAGCTGCTAAAAACATGTAAAAAATAAGAAGCTTCACTCTCTAGATCTAAGTCAGAGCAGGAAGCAGTGAAATTTTAGTTTGGCCTTTCACCCTTCAGGAGGAATATGTTTGAGAAGAAAACTTGTGTAAACATTTATTACTCCGTAAAACAGTTCCTGCTAATCTTTTACATAAAGCAGAGTCTGCTCACATTCAAGAAAGCTTGACACAAGTATACCTCGACATTCATCACTTTAAAATAAAAAATAAAAAAATTGGGTGACAGAAATCATGGTAGGCTGTGACAGTGAAAGTTTTATTCAAACTAAAATAACTATGTGGAAGCAGATGTCTGAGCCTGAGAGAAGATTCTTTCAGAAGTTATGCTGGAGACGAGCCCCTCTCTGCAGAATGAAAAAGTTCACAAACATATAAAATACACTTTTTTTTTTAGTTTAAATTTGAAATAAAAAAAGCAGATTTTTAAAGGGAAATCACTGTTAGCAATGCTAAAGTCTGAAAGCAAATGTGTGAATGGCTGGAACATCTGATAATACATTTTCAGTCAGTGGAAATGATGATTTTCTGCATTTCTCTGTCTGCCGAGCAGTGGAAGAAGAAATGTATAACCTAAGAGGAAAATCTTGTATTTTCTGGCCTATGAGATGGTCCAGAGAATTATGCAGATCTTTATCATGTTGCAATTTCACTTTTGTGAAATTTGTGTAAATGTCACTGGACAACTAGTGTTAAAAACATACTTTAGCATCAGGACGACTTTTTGAATCTGTTCAAGTGAAAATCAATTAAAAAGTCATAAAGATTTTAACTGCAGATGCATAAATCTGCAGATCGGCTTCACAGACAAAGATTTCAGGAAAATGCAGTCTCTACATCAGCAGTAAAGGATGGAAATCAACAAAAAATAAATCAGTAACGTGTGTGATACTGTCATCACGGTCCATGGTTTTGACAAGTAGAACCACTATGAGGTGGTAGGCAGGAAGGGGAAATTAACTGGGACTCTGTTTAAAAAAGAAAACTATGATAAGGCAGAGTGTTCATGTAGTTCAAACTATATGTTCAGCAGTGACAAATTCCATCCCTGCATTTGGTGAGATCACATGTAGGTGGCGTCCCATGGCTGCTTCAGGCTGAGTCTAACAAAGCTGCGGGGACCAAGGCTGGGCCACCAAGTGCTCACTAACGAGCTCCTCCCCGCGATAGACTCCGGAGAGCTACCCAGATTTCTCTTTTCGAGGCGAGATGACTCTCGGAATGATGTTGCTCCATTCAGGCCTCAGAGATAAGCTTTTGGAGCTGGAGCATCCTAGGGGAGCTGGAATTAGGGCCGCTGCTCCTCTGCATCAAAAGGAGTGAGCAGAGTAGGTTCAGGCATCTCATTAGGATTCTTCTTGTTACTTCACTTGGACATTTTTTTTTTTAAGTCCAGCTGGAAGAAGACCTCAGGGCAGACCCAGAATACACCAGAGATTTATCTAACCCTTCTAGCCTGGGAACGCCGTGGGATTCCCCAAGAGGCGTTGAGCAGTGTGACTATGAGGGATGTCTGGGCTTCCCTCTTTCCTCAGATGTGTGGAAGAAGATAAAGTTTAGTGCTAGCTTTAGGAATGGCTCGGAGTATTTCCCTGATGCTCTCCTTTGCTGGAGAGACCAAACACTGGCTATAAGCAGACTCTTTTCGACTTGCTTTTGTTAAAGCATTTAAGAAAATATGTTGCCATCTTTACATAAAGCTGATTTGAGCCAAACTACAATCCAATAAAGCTTGTGGAAGACACCTGGGGCCCCATTTACAGCTGATACAAAATCGTACAATAATGCAATTTACTGCTTTATGTGTGTTTGCTTTCAAAGTCCAATTTAGTGGAGAATCAGTTTAATAGTAATAAGGTGCAATGAGCTGGCAGCATCAAATAACCACAAAAGAAAATGTCATCCTGCATGATAATTGGCTTTCTGCGTCGTTGAAAATAAACCCTTGAATCTTTGATCTTGCTAAAAGCTATCTGTTGAGAAGCATGGGATGATGCAACTCATAAGCAAACTGGAACAGATTAAAGGAGGAACTGAGTTTCTCAAATACTAAATTACCAAGGATTTCCTGCTGTCACTAAGTTTGATTCCTATTACTTAACAGATCAATTTGCATTTAGGATAAATTATTCAGAGGTTTTCCTTTAAGGACTGCTGTTAATGGGTCGCAATGATACTATGCTCAGATTTCCTGACTCACTGTGATCAATCTTCTTCCACTGCTCATTAAAATGCAGAAGTGTTCAACCTGAATGGAAACCAGTCTGAACATTGAAACATAATCCCATCATTCCTCATCACATCTACTGGACTGTAGAAACTACATCAGGTCTCTGCACTTATTTTAAGGTGTTGAAAAAGTTGCAAAACTCTATAACTTGTATTGGTTAAGGGTGAGGTATTGGTGATATGTTAACTAAACATTTATATTATTCTTTCTCTTATTTTTTTAAAGTATCTTCCGGGTACTATTATTTACTGGCCAAAGCAAAGGAAAGGTTTCTACTGGGAAAATGAAATGTCCATCTTGTGAGACACTTAACCTGCACTTTAAAAAGTTTTCTCCATTTCATTTTCTTCCCAGACATCATCAAAGGACTACTCTAAGATTTCCATTCCAATCTCTTAAAGAAGTGGTTTTGCAAACCTTGGATGGGATAAAGAGGGTATAGAAAAATGAAAGAATGAATAAAAAAAAAGTGCTTTGAAGACATTTGTAGCAGCAGCTGATGCAAAGAATTGAGCCTTTGCTTTGGTTTCTTCCAGCTAGAGTAAAAAAAAAAAAAAAAAAGCTTTTTGTCATTGTTGGTTTTTCTTCACGCCCCGTGAAGGCAACCGTGCGGCTGGCTCCGCGGCATCACGGAAGTACGAACCTATTTGTCCTGACAAAACACATATACTAGCAAGGGTTGGGCAGCATAGGGATACTGCGGAGGCATCACCTCGGATATATGATGTAAAATAAAAATCATGACAGCATAGCCTGGGAGAAGCTGGCACAGAACAGTCCAACAAGTCACTATCAGTTTGTATTATTGTGCTATGCTTGTCGCGAGTGTTTGAATCCAGCTGCAGGGTAATTAATGGTCCGGGTCAGACCGGAGCAGACCAGGGCCAAACAGATGAATAAAGGTAAGGGATTGGCTCTCAGGTTCTGGAAGATCGAAAAGGCTTAAATGGTTATCAGCCCAAATAAATCAATGGATTTCACCTGGGCACAGCTAGCATAAGATGTATCACTGGGAGTCGCACCCAAGAGAGGCATGTCAGTGTGTCTTTATAACTGGATGAGTTACAACATGAATAAAAATACTAGCTTATATCAGAGCAAATATGTTGGTCATAAGGTGATATTTTGGGTAATAAGGAGGTCACATAGTAAATTACCTATTAACTTATTATTATAACTAACTGTTATTAGTTACAAAGGTGGAACAAACAAAACCTGCCACTTATTCCTATTAAGATTTCTTTTTTTAAATTATAAATGCGACATGAGTAGGACAGAAGGTGTCATTAAAACAGTCATGTGAATTCCTTCTGGATTAGCTGAACAAAATAAAAAAAAAAAAAACTTATTGAATACTTTCTTAATTAATTTTCTTCTTTTGTTATGTCTGTTTGAGTTGAGACATGGCATGTAATATAAACGAGTCATATATAACCTTATCTTCCACTTGTAGTTTTCCCACACTGACCACCTGGTGAGTGGCCGTGGTGAAATAAGCTATGCTATTGGAAGTTGTTGCTTCAAGTGGCTTTTTCTGCACGTCTATATTATCATATGATAGATTTTATAAGAAAGTGGAAGCAGATGTACTGTATGTGTTTAATCCATCGTTGCTATCATGTAGGCAACGGAGAGCAGCAGGGTGCAGTCCCCATGGCAACATCTGATGAAGTTAAACTTCATCACACTGATGTACACTTAAAGTCATTTTATATAACAGAGCAACACATTTTTGGATGTTTTTCATTGTAATTTACAGTAAAATCTGCTTGCTGAGCATTTAGATCAACAGTTTAATTCATTCATTCATTCATTCATTTTCCGAACCGCTTATTCCAATTCAGGGTCGCGGGGAAGCTGGTGCCTATCCCAGCTGGCTTTGGGCGACAGGCAGGGTACACCCTGGACAGCTCGCCAGTCCATCGCAGCAACAGTTTAATGTCATTATTAATAAACAACATCAAACGTTATTATTAACGTCTAAAAATATTTCAACACAAACATCTTTAATATTTTTTTATTTGATGTATTTAAGTGTTTATTTTGAATATTAACAGTAATTGAACTACTTTTACTCAGTGACACCATAAAGATTTTTCTGCAGTGGTACCAGTTGTCTGTTCTCAAGAAAGTTTCTGAATGAAAAGAATAAATAATCTCATGAGTAAAACAGAGTTTTTAAAGACATATTCGGTTACAAAGAAAAGCAAAGTCAAATTAATTTATTGAAATAACAAGTAATGAGAGTATGATAATGTATGTGAACTGTTTCAGTGACTCCTTAGGTTTATTTGTTAACTTTTTGTCATAAATGAATTGAGATCAAATCTAGAATCAAGGTTTACAAACAATGGTTAATGTGTAGAAGGAAATGTTCATATTTTACAGAGAATTTCTTACAGGATAGGAATTTAGCTATTTTGCTTGTTAGTGAAATTTATAAAAAGATGTTTGCAACAGTATTAAACTAAACCAGTGTTTTTCAGTTCACATCATTAGGACGCACTGCTCTTCCAAAACCAGTGACTCAAATGATTAAACTTCCTCTCCAGCTCTCTGTAAGCCTGTTAGGAAACCTTTATTTCATTGAGGTTTCTAAAACGTACTAGACAGTGGGTCGCGTGTACCTGGATTGAAACACTACATTAAAAAAGTTCCTTAACAAAGGACGATATATGGCTAAACAGGTGGCTTGTCATTCATTTAAATATTAAAAATAAACTCAACTTACAGATAATGTACTGCCTCATTGTTTGGCTCCTAATTACTCCATTAGAATGTCTTTGAGTTAATTCTGTAGCTCAATTTCACATGAGGTTCAGGGTGAGACTGGTAACCAGTATATACTGGCTGTTTTTTATGGAAGGAGATTGAAGTTACTGCTGCTTGCTGCCCATATTGTACTGCATTAAGCAATGCTTATTTGTAATAAATGAATTTGGCTCAAACTGTAAGAAACGGTTATATATATTATTTATGTGTGTGTGTGTGTGTGGAATGAATACAGATTGTGCTAAGGTAATACAATGCGAGTGTTGGAATTAAATAGGCCACCCAAAGCTGTCATTCCCCTGATACTCTTTTTATCACACTTGGTTGTTCTCAGTGGTTGAAAATGAACAGAATGATTAATTAATGAATCCGTACTAATAGGCTGATGGGTTGTTTTTTGTTTTTTTTTTTTCTTTTTTTTTTTATTTCCTAGTTTATCCTTTTTCATTGCTTCACATGCTAAAACAAAGAAGAAAAAAAAATTGGCTTGGAAGTGGAAGAGAAAATAAATATGAAGGACTCCAAACTGAAAGAGAAAAGGAAAACCAAAACCTGAGTCTTTTGTTTTAATGCATTCATTTTGTACACAGCAGTTTCCTAACCATGCATGAACGACATGTCTCCATCCTGTAAATATGTGGGAGGGAGTCTTGCAGGGGTGGCCAGCCCGATGATGGTGGGAGCACACAGTGGATAGGGAAAGGAGCAGAGCAGATGGTGGAGAATTCTCAGGGTTTATTTCACGGGACTTCAGTCGTTACAGCTCATATATTGACTTAATTATGAGACAGAGGGGAGAGCGAAATTCTGAAGGAAAGACATAAAAAAAAAAGCAGGAAAATCTTTATCAAGCTCACAAGGGGAGACAAACTTTCATTAAAATGACTTTCCCATCTAAATCGCAGCATAGACTATTAGAAATGCTAATGAGCTGAATCAAATAAACTATCTAATTAATTGTGAAAATTAAACTTCTAATATAGCATTATAATGATAATTTAAAAAGAAAAAGAAAAACGGATAAAAGCAAGGAAAAAAATATATGATTAAAGCTTGCAGTTCTTTTATTTGGGTCAGTTTACAGTCTTTACAATCCTGCATACAAACAAACCACAAAAGAACAACACATTTTAGGTAATTCGAATAAATTAAAATTTAGAAGTTTAAAAGTCTTATATTTTATTATAAAATTAGTTTTAATGTCTTATGCATTCTAATCCAATGAAGTATTTAAAGATTTTCTTATGAGATCCTGGACACGACAACATATCCCACACCAACAAGCTGCAAACTACAGCTTGGTATGCAGACATGGCAGCAGCTGTCTAAATGTGTGTTAAAAAAAAAAAAAAAAAGGAATTGTTTGTCAAAGAAGCAAAACTGGTTTCAGCTGTTTAGTTGCATTAAACGCCTCAGTCTGGTCTCGGATGTCACACTGCTCACATGTCAGATGGTTTTCTTTTGAGAGACAAACCCCTTTATTTCAGGGTTTACTTGAACAGTACAGAGAGCATGTAGGGAAGCGCGGCCCCCTGCACAGAAACAGATCATGCCTCTTTCCTGGAGGCTGTCCAATTTTTGTCCTGTCTTAAGCCCTCTCAAATGTAATTATCGCCTCAGATGGATAATTTGATGGCTGGGTAATCCTGTTGCTCTAATGATAACACAGCATACTTTATCATCTGCCCCAGAGGAAATAAAAGATGGAGACCAAACAATATTCATTAGTTGACGTCAAAGACCATCATAAACACAAGAAAGAGTAATAAAACGGATTACATGGAGGTCAGTGTCTAAAACCGTCCCTGACACTGAAACACCAGAATGATGACGGTGAGTGAAAGCAATCGCAAGAAAAGCAGATTATCTACTGAAAAAAATATCATTGGAATAAAAAAGAGCTAAAAAGCCAAGGTTTATTTCATTCATTTCGTCATCTTTCACCTCTTCTAGCCATTGCTAAACACACACAACAAGGGCAAAGTTGTTAAACCTTGTGCGGGAGTAGACCATGCAGTCAAGTGTGGCTGCTAAGTCTGCCGAAGAGCAAATGAGGAAAAATGATTTCAATCAGGTCAGTCTCTGAATAAGGCGAGTGCTGGGATGCTTTGTGGACTTTATTTAATCTCTTACTAAAGCTTAAGACAGTATGCAGTATTTATAGACTGTTTTAATGCTAAAAATGATTATTATTATTGTACTGTTTGCTTGGTCAGCAGAATTGTATTTATTGTTTTAGGTCAGCATGACAAACTAAAAGTTGCTTCTAATATAAAAATAATATGCAGACAATTAATTCACAAAAAATGACTATTTCTTAATCCAAAAATGTTTCATCCCAGAAACATCTACAGGCCGTCAAAATTGAAAATTTTTCAAATCAAAATCTTTATTCATGTGGGCACATTGCTGATATAATCGATGTGTTCCTTCACTCTTTAGGTCAATGGGTCATGCTGGTTGTTCTTATCTTTCCACGCAAATGCAAAAGCGCCAGCAGTTTTTTTAGTTACTCAAACACTTTGCACATTGAAGAAATTTTGGCTCAACTGTCCAATCATAGGCAGAAGCCAAATATTGATGCAAGTAAATGAGAGTTGATGCAGTAGAGGTCATATATGAGCTGAACAGTTTCTCTGTAAAAGGTCTACTTTTCCGGAAACTGCAGGGTATGGATACATGAGAAAACAATGTTTATTCATTATGTTTCCATATAATGGAAAGATAAACTTGATAAGTGTGACTATTCTGTTGACTGATGCGCTCTGCGGGCAAAATGTGGCCACAGCCAGAGCTTTACTTTGAACTTCTGAACTGAATAAACCAAATCAGTTGTCAGACTCCGGGGAATGTGCTGGAAAATGATGCTGCTAGAGTGGCCTCTATGACTCCTCTTAAACTAATTTATTTTTATTTTCCACTAGTATGTAACTGTTGGCAGTATCTCCACACTGGACTTTAATCACACCTGGTATTCACTACTGGTGGTGACCTGGAACTAAAAGACCAGAGACCTGGCCAGACCAGAGTTACACTTGGATCAGAGAACAAAGACTCCACAGAGACACACAATTAGATCAACAATGATTTTATGGAAGTCACACAGCAGGATACCAAAGGGACAACAACAAACGAAACTGCCAAAGCATGACAAACTAGACTAATTGCTGTTCAACATAACTGTCACACACAGCAACAAAACAACAAACTACAGAATGGCCGTACTTATCATAACTGGACAATTACTGCATAACTTTTTCATTTCTCTGGACACTGAATGATTCTCTCACAGCAAACAAAGGATGTGCAGCTTTTTACCAGAAAACAGTCCTTTCAGCAAAGTGAGAAGTACTCAGTCCATGCATGTCATTGCCCTCCATGAGAAACAAAGAAGAAAAAAAGAAGGAACATGCTTATTATAAAAACAAGGTACAAACCGTTGTACACTGAAAAAAAAAACAAAAAAAAAAAACAGTACTGTCAGGGGTACAAAAACTTGTCTCTGGGGTCTTTTCCTCAAATGTTCTGCTGGTGTCCAATGACAACAATGGGTACTTGTTCACACCTCTGCAGTCTGTACCTCATGAAGACCAGCACTGTATCCTGGATTCTTGCTTTTATAGAGATTTAAAAGTATATATTAAAAGTATAAAGTACAAAAAAGTGTAAAATTATAAAATGTATACTTTAAGTTTATTTTAAGTTCAAATCTGCATGTTTCTTTTAAGCTGGAAATGATCTTTCTTAATTTTTTCTTTGCTTTCATGTTTTAATTTTAAATAAGTTTTCTTATTTTCTGATGCATTATTAATGTATTATTATTTGAATATATTCTTGAACTGAGCAACATGAATAAACTTACCTCATGAAGACCAGCATTGTAACCTGGATCGTTGCCTTTATAGAGATTTAAAAGTATAAAGTAAAAAAAAAGTGTGAAAGTATAAAACGTATACTTTAAGTTTATTTTAAGTCAAAATCTGCATGTTTATTTTAAGCTGGAAATGATCTTTCTTATTTTCTTTTCCTTGCTTTCTTGTTTTAATTTTAAATTAGTTTTCTTATTTTCTAATGTATTATTATTTAAACCCATTCTTGAACTGTGCAATATGATTAAACTTGCCTTTACTTGCAACTTGCCTAGAAAACATCTCGCATCACAAGCCAAAAAAGAAGATGATGCAATTTTTCTGTTACACAGTTTCACAAGTAAACACAACAGTGGCAACGCTGGTTTCAATGCCTTGCCCTTCAACAGAAACATGAACAATTTGTCTGGGGAAACCTTGACTCAAACAATAAACTTTCTTACTTGCGGACAACTATTATTTCCCCAGAGCTACAGAAAGGATGACAACAAAAACAAAGATCATATAAGACAAGTCATTGATATCATTCTTTTCTCCTGAACTCCTCATATTACACCTATCCATTTAAAAGAAAACATACATATATGGAACATTTATTACTTGTGAGCATCTTTTAAAGCCTTCAAATGTGTAAAAATATGTATTATGAAGTCTAGCTGTGCCTCTTGTGGGTGCACAAGTCCAGGTTGTGTGATAGGGGTTAGAAACAATGTTAATGTACCTTTTTTTCCAACACTGTATTCAAATAATGTAGCAGACAAATATGATCACATGTGATGAAACACAAGTTTAGTTTAAACACCTGCAACATAAATAAAAAAAAGAAATTCCGTTGAAAGCTGATCACATAGTGGGAAAAGGATTGCTGCTGAATAAAATACTGGATCGATAATGAGAGAGAAAATATTTTAAAAAATCACTGACTAAACAGACTTGACTGAAATCATTTTTATTTTTTATGATTAGATTGAATATCTTGATGCATTATCTCGGTGGAGCATTGAGAAAAATAAAGGAAAGGAACAGAGAAATCCCCCCTGCAGTCTAGAGGCAGGTGGTGAATGAGCAGAGATAGGACATGGCAGACTCTTCTGATGAGACCCTTCTGGTATCAGGAGTAGATGGAGATAGGAAGCAGGCAGGTTGCGATAAAGTCAGCCAGGAGAGAGAATGACAGTTTAAAAGAACAGGGATCAGACTGACTGGCTCTAAAAGTAGAAGGTAAGAGAGAGTATCTGAGCTCTGACGGCAGAGTTCAGAATGAGGTGAATTTAAATCAGAAAAAATGAAGGAGACAATTGCAGCTTAGGTTCAGACAGACTTTCAGGTGATTAATTGTATTGCTTATTGAGCAAAATGAAATAAAAAACCTTCACAGACAGCCATTTTTTCATTTAAATGAATTTTAGTGGATGACTAAATCAAATGATAGACACAGACATGAATTTTTCAAAATCAGCCTAAATTAAACTAGATGAAACTAGATTAAATGTTAGAGAAAAATACATTTATTTCATATTGTGGAAACTAGAAAAGCACTGGAAACTTACGCCAAGCACAATGTTAAAAAATCCCTTAAAATTCCTGGATCCAAATGGTGATCCGGATCACCACCGAAATTAAATCAGTTCACTGTTTACATTCCCAACAACTCCTGAAAATTTCATGAAAATTTGTCCATAAGTTTTTGAGTTTTCTTGAACACAAACAGACAAACAAACAAACAGATAAATGCCCGGTAAAACATAACGTCCTTGGTGGAGGTAAATATCCCTGGCCAAAACTAAACAGACTTAATGTTAAAGTGTTGTTTTAATGACTTAAACTAATAGCTGCAGTCTGCACTTAGCTCTTCATTAACAGACTATATGGACACACGACAGAACTTTTGCCATTTTCCTCGCCACGCATCCCCTATCGAAAACTAATGTGGCATCCATCTTGCATCCTACGTGACATCTTAGCTCCATCCAGCCAGCAGAAGACAATCCTAAGATGATGTTTGGTTTTTGTCTCTTTTAATCTTCTTGTGTTTCTTTGCTAAATCAGCAATGTTCCATGTTCAAAACAGGCAATTCCTTAAAATACATGAAGCAAAATGTCACATCACATCCAGAAAAGTAAAGTTCTATTGTGCAATTTCTCAGCCTTAAAACACTGCTGGGTAGCAGTGGTAGTATAGTAAACTATATGTGCTTTACTCACAAAAGTCTTCAATATCACCAGAAATAGTCCCTCGTAATTAGTATTTTTTTTCAGGTTATATTATGTATATATATATATATATATATATATATATATATATATATATATATATATATATATATATAGAGAGAGAGAGAGAGAGAGAGAGAGAGAGAGAGAGAGAGAGAGAGAGATATAGATATATAGATATATATATATAAATGAGTGCTGTGATCAGAAATTGAGAAATGGGCTAAAGGAACATGAAGTAGACCACACTGGACACAAGAGGCAAACAAGGAACTGATGGAATGTTATTATGCTATATGAAGAGGCTGTGGGACATATGGATACTGCAATACCCAATTCAATACCCACAGTCCACAAAGACACCAAAACACTTAGTAGCCCAACATTTCAACATAAACAAATGACAGCTGCTATCACAATTGAAGATTAAGGAGATACAACACACTAATACTAATATGGGGACCACTGGGGGGTAAAGGTATGGGGGAGATAACGTCAACTCCCTCATTGAGAATGGGTACCAAGCCCGAGAGATAGAGATAAGTGAGAGATTAATCAGCCTCAGTGACAGCATCATAGCTAAGATGAGATTGATCCACCCCCGGCACCCACTGGCAAGAATTAGTGATGTACGACCAGAGAGCCTTCTAACTAAGGTGAATGCAGCAGTAAGTACAATCCCTACCACGACCATCACTGAAACCAAGGAGCTGATATACAGTACAGCAACAGTGATCCTGGAGAAGCTTGGCCGACAGAACATCAAGGGCAAGAAGGAGGCACCATGAAAGAGGAGGTTAGAAACCAAGATCAAGGCAACTTGAAGGGAAGTTAGTCAACCGTCAGCCAGATGTTGATACCTGAGACCCTGGAAACTGCCAAACAAAGACTACAAGCATTGGCTGTGTAGCGTATTACGATTAACGTTAATCTGTAATCCAATGTCTGAGCGACAGTGGGTGTTTTTAACTATTAATTTGCGGTGTCTTTAGACAAGCGGACGATCTCGGGGCACCACCCAGCCCTAAATTTGTTATACGGTCAGGCAGGGAATACCATAATATGACAATAATATTTGCCTAATAACAGATAACCATCAGTCTCAGAATAAGCCTACCATAAATTCTCGTCAGAGGGAACAAACCACTCCTCAAAGATCGATCACACTACCACGACTTCTTAAAATATAACACACTTTATTAAAACCACACCAGTTAAAATCAACAGGCACAAAGGAAATTAATCATATGTACCAGAAATAGCGGCAGCAACCATCAAATAATGAATTAGCCAAGATGAGAGGGGGAGAGTAAGAAAAAGCTCAAGCCGAGCCAACAGCAAAAATGTAAAATAAAATTAATAAAGGTAAAGTTATGTAAGCAGCTCACATAACTTACACAACAAGGAAGGTTGGAAAGATGGCAAGTCTAATGAAGTTAACTAGTCCTATGTCAGGGTAGACTATCAGGCGGACACAGGGGGAATGGATTTAAAAATGGCAGCTTCTGCTAAGACACCAGGTTGTTATTGGAGACAGTGGAATAATGGATCTAACTCACTTCAGCGTCGGTGGTGGAGAACCCAAACCTTGGGTCCAGTGGACAAGAATTCAGTGGTCGTCCTGATACTTGTCCAAAGGGGACCTCCGCAGAAGTCAGGAGATCGCCTGGAACCGCCTGGTTTGACGTCTGAAGCTGAACCCAACTCCAATAAGAATCCACGGGTCACGGGTGCCGGCAAAGTCCTGGGATCAGCTGGAGTAGTAACGTTCAGGTCGTCTGTATGCTTCTGGTCACAGTTTTCGCTGGGCCGGCAGAGCAGCTTCGATGGTGTGTTAGAAGCAAAAATTGTTCAGACAGAATTGGATGAGTTTTCTGGTGTTAAGCAGTCGAGCGAGCGGACTGACTGTAATAAAAAACTAACGCGGCGCCAGATGGACAAAAACATGACTAAAGCAAACATCAAACGAAAACAAAGAGAAAAAGTAAAACAAGCAAAGAAAAAAACGAAGGGTGTCTTAGGCAGAGGGGCACACAGACGCACCAGAACCACATGTGCACGTGCAACAGGTTCCGGATGATGCTGGTAATTTCAAATTCTAAAATAAACATGTACAGACAACTTGTATATGATTGCCACCAGTTTATTTAGTGTCAATGCATTTCCACTATAGTTCCTGAGTGTTCCAGCTGGAGCAGCAGTACCACAGCTGGAGATGGAGACGCTCTTGACGTCACTGCACCTCGTGCCCCACCTCGTGGTGGAGGTTTGTGCTCTCTGAGTGTTTTTCTAATTTTTGATTTTGAACTTAATGTGTACCTTGTTTGGCACTGAGTGGATTTGAAATGTTGGTTTTGTTCCAGGAAGACAGAACATATTTTTGTGTTTCTTGACAACATATATCTGTTTTTGTTGTAAATCCTGATAATTTTTTTTATGTAATTTTTCCTAATTACTTTTATGACATTTAAGGGGAAACTTATTAGATTTTACATAAATACCTTCCATATTACAGCATTTCTATGCTTTTATTCCTCTGCCGTTGGTGTCGCCATTTCCCGTTTCTTATATTTTGTGCATACGCCAGGGTCAGAGTTGGCGTGAAGGTAGGAACATGTTACCACCAAGTCGTGTTTTGATAAATCCCAAAAGTTGACTATAATTGGCGTACGCCAGGTTTTGTGCATGCGACAACTTTGTAAATGAGGCCCCAGATATCCTGCTGGGATAATAAGCTGGCAAAAGGAAGAAGCTCAGACCATGGATGTCAAAACATGGAAGCTGCTCACCATGCATGGAGGGTTTCACCCCAAGTCCAGTGTCCAGCGACTACACGCGCAGCGCAGAGAAGGGACTAATGAGCATAAGGCCACTATCCCAGACGAAACATCTAAGCTACATCAGGAAGAGGGCACCAAGGGATGAAGTACTTGGGATGTACCACCGGCAGATCACCGAAGTGGTTGATATAAACAAGTCCTATCAATGGCTGGAGAAAGCTGGACTGAAGGACAGCACAGAGGCACTAATTGTGGCAGCAAAGGAACAGGCCCTGAGCACCAGAGTGATCGAGGCCCAGCTCTACCATACCAGCCAGGATCCCAGGTGCAGACTATCCAAAGGAGCCCCTGAAACAATTCAGCACCTCACAGCAGGATGCAAGATACTGGCAGGCAAAGAATACATGGAGCACCATAACCAAGGAGCTGGCATAGTGTACAGAAACATCTGTACAAAATATGGACTGTAGACCCCTAAGTCTCAGTGGGAAACTCCCTCCAAGGTGGTGGAGAATGAGAGGGTTTAGATCCTCTGGGACTTCCAGACAGATAAAATGGTGGTGGCCAACTAACCAGACATAGTTTTCATGGATAAGCAACAGAGGAAAGTTGTAGTGATTGGTATATCCACAATGATGGAAATATTAGGAAAAAGAACCATGAGAAACTGGAGAAGTACCAAGGCCTCAAGGAACAACTGGAGAAGAGGGTGAAAGCAACAGTAATACCCATAGTGATTGGAGCACTGGGGGGCGTGTCCCCCGCACTGAAGAAGTGGCTCTTACAGATACCTGGTGAAACATCAGACATCTCCATCCAGAAAAGCGCAGTTCTAGGAACATCAAAGATACTGTGTAGGACCGTCAAGCTCCTAGGCCTCTGGTAGAGAACCGGAGCTTGAGAGATGAACACCGGCCTACCCTGTGGTGATGGGAGAGGTGGGTGAGGGAGGAGTATTTTTTTTTTCTTATATAAATATATATATATATATATATATATATAGATAAGTAAGGTGGCTTAAGGCATTGTCAAATGTTACCCTCCAACCCACTTCTTCAAGTTACTGACTAATAATGACTTTTAATATCTGATAAAATATTGTTTTCTTTGCTTGGAGATGAAATCTCTGACAGTGAGTAGACTATCCTTAAATCCCCCCTCCCCCTGCTGAGACCAAAGTGCACATAGCTTCTGGTCTGTCTACTGTCTCCAATCTAAATCTGATAGCCTCCCAAAAGTGCTGAGCAGTACTGCCTAAAACAATTACCACAAGTTAACAATAAAAACAGAAGGCTGCTTGAAGAGAATTCAGATGATGCACCAAGAGACATGAGAAAATATAGATGCCAGTGACACAGAATGCTTCTGACTTTAATATATGATTGAACTTGTTATATAAGAAAAATGTAAAATACAATTCTTTGAAAAGAATTAATCTTTGATCTACAGACATGCCTGTACATACAGCAGGTGCTCACACACAGCAGACCAGAACAACAAACACGCTCACACACACACACACACACACACACACACACACACACACACACACACACATAAAAACACTTGGGCTAAACCGACAGGGTGAATACATAGATCATAGCAATGCTCACATCTCCCTTCTATGTAATCGCCTACAATAGTTAGCTGCAACCAGTTAATTTTCTCCACATACAAACTAGATGAGCACAAAAAGAAGAAAGATACTGTACAGATAAGCTTCTGAGCTACAGCAAAAGTTTTCTCTCAGCTAAAGGTAATTATGGTGTACATCACTCCATCCACTTCCATCTGGTTGAATACAATGCTGAGTGCCTTTTAATCTCATATGAATTTCTATGACAAGATGTATTTTTTACAAGAAAACTAACTCTATTAGAATTTACACTCTACTGAAAAATAGCTGTTACTATGGAGACGGTAACCTCAGGAGGTGTAAAGTATAATGTGTTTCCAAGTATGACTGTGACACACTTTTGGATCATTCGGCTACACAAACATCTGCTTCAGCTGTGAGAGGTTGGTGAACCTGAACTTTAAACATGCATGATTTTGGATGGTGACAATTAACCTGTTACAGTGGCATAACCGGGCCATGACAAGTACAACACTGACTGTTAAATAAGCTTTAACACAACAACAGATATTTTCTGCTGCTCCTATCAACTTCTATTGCTATTGTATGCTATTGTATTATATGCTGTTTTACCCCCCACACATGAAAAAGCATGACCATTAATGTAAAACAGAGTCATGTTTGGATGCTATTAGCAGATTAAAAAGAACTTCAGTCTCATTTATTTTATGTGTGAAAATCGTTGTAATTTCGCTGAAGTGGTTAAGCCATGCTTTCGTGTAAATCCTACACTCTCAGCCAGGCATTGTCAAGTGTTTCGGTAAGCTAATGTTTAATCAGATGGAGTTGTCTTTTGCAGTTGCCACTTTTGTGTTGACTTGCAGCTTTTTGTCGGCTGTTAGATTTCTTGAGTGGAGCTGACATTTTTCTTTATTACCTGTGATAACAACATTAATCCTATAGGATCAGTGTTGAGACTGTGACATTTATATGATCCCACACATGGACTAAACGTTTTCCAGGAGCACATGAAAGTCCTCACATTTCATGTAGTGATATAAGATAAACTATACAGGACTTTTTAGGTGTCTTCTTTGATCTTTGGTGCGTATTTTGAGAATTTGTGTAGTATATACTGTAAAAATCTAAATTATACAAATCAATTATAAAGCAACAATTAAAATTATCCCTTGAGGTTATCTTTTTCCTTTAAGAAGACATCACATAAGGCAGCATGTTTGTTGTTGAAAGGGTTGTTGGTGGCAAAAGAAAAATTCAGCAATGAATTTCACAGAAAATTGTACCGGTGCTCCTCTTTAAAGAAATTGTTTCAGCATCTTCCCTCATGCATTCAGCAGGAAAATCTAATTTATGTCAAACAGTACAGCACAATCGTAATTGATACTTCAATTGCATTTGCATCATTCAGTATTAGTTCAGCTCATGGTAATTCTGTGCTTCAGAAAACAAAACTGTAGACAAAATAAAGCACTTTTATTTTATAAACGGCTGTGTTTTGAGTTTTCTTGGCACATTAGTTCAGTTTTCTGTCTTTATTACAACTGATTGTATTAGATTTAAATCTATAAATGTAAATGCCTTCTTGTGATATATATATATATATATATATATATATATATATATATATATATATATATATATATATATATATGAATGCAAATGACTGTGATTAACTACGTCTGATATAGTTTCATATTAATCAGTAAATCCGATTTGAGTCGATTTTAAATCAGATGACGTATCTGCAAACATCAAATTGCTATTCATTAAATTAAAATATCATATTCATAATTAAACTAGATTTACACCCCTACAGAGCATTATGTTTTATATTTCTGAAGCTCCATGTCATGGTTTAGAGTCTTGTCTTTTGTAGCTTCCTTTGTTTTTTTTTGTTTTTTTGTTTGTTTTTTTCTCATTAGCTGTGTGTGTGTGTGTGTTTAGTGCATTGTGTCCTGTTTTGCTTCCCATTTATTAACTCATCTAGTTTGAGTTCCTTGTTCACTTCACCTGTTTCTTATTAGTCCCTCTGTGTATTTATACTTTTTAATTCTCAGTGTCCTTTGTCAGATCACCCTGTTGTGTTCCTCTGTCCAGTCTTCTGTTTTAGTCTCTGTACCATGACAGATATTCAGGATTTAACTGTGGTCCCGCATTCCTTCTACCTCCTGCCTTTTCGTCCTGCAATGGGGACCTCACATTCCCCAAACCTTGACACCCCAGTGTCAAGGTTTTAGTGCACTAAATGAATGCACTAAATGAATGCAAACAACCACATAGTACTTTCAGGTGCCTTGGCATTTAAGCACATTGCCACTAAAAAAGCTGTGGAGAATTAACAATGTGAAAATGTCATCTTGCATAAATTGGGGTGTCCCATCAGGTGATGAGGTACAGAATGATCCTGTCTTGTTATTGATGCTTGTATGTTACAAGCTTCTCTCCATGTGTTTGGTACCAAACTACTGCTAATAGCTCGTCTCATTGTATGAAATCATGTGACTACAGAGAGGACATCAACCCCACCCCCTTGGTGGAGGTTGATGTCCCCCCTTATGAATCATGAGGAAAAACTTTCAGAAACTGCGGTAGAAAGAAGTGCATTCTCACCGACTGGTTGATGTCAATGAAAAGTAACAGGAACTGAAAACTGTTGCAACAGAGCTTTTCCACTGTAGTCTAACTAAGAAAATAACATCTCTGCTATTTTATATAGCAGGTAAATTATGCAACTTAAATAAGAGGATAAAACACATAAAGCTAACAAGGTGTCCCCTTCGAGCTACCCTTTTCAAATGTCATGATGCAACATGGCAGCTTTCTGTTGGGTGCACACCAGCTATGTATTTATAAATAATGCATTCAGAGCAACTAAAACACTTTCATTTGGATGCAATTGTCATTAGACTTTGGTAAAATGTGATTTTTTGAAAGCAATACCTTATTTTTGCTAAAAGAATAAATAAACGTCTCATACATATACTTTTTTAAATGAAGGTTTTCTTTCTGAAAATTGTTTATGAGCTCATTTTTAAAGAAATATTTTCAAGATGGCTTGAAGGCTGTTCTGTTCAAGTTGTTTCTTCCTGTACGTTGGGTTCTTTGTGAGATCTTTCATGATGGGTATCCATGGCAACAGAAAAGCTTATTACCATTGGATCAAGCTCTCTAAAACCAAATACACCAAATTCCACACAAGTTTAAGAAGAAATGAAGAGGATGAAGGGCAAAGAAAAATCAGGAGTAATTCAAACTGTTACTTCCTTCTGTGATGGAAAGTACAAAACTGTTACATAATGAAATAAACAAGCTTGAATCACTGACAAGGACACATAAGCACTGCAGAGACAGCTGCGTTATTGTGTTTCATCGAGACCTAGCTGAAGGAAGACATCCTGGACGCTCCAGTTATGCTGCTCTGATTTTGCGTCAGCAGATTTAGGAAAAAGTTAGTGGAAAACTGAAAGGAGGAGATCCTGCAGTGCTTTTCAAATTGGACATGTTATGGAAAAAGAAAAAATCTGTACACACGGCATCAAACTTTTACCAGTGAGTTTTTTACTCATAGTATGTTTTAAGAATGAAAAGTTCAATTAAAACTGAGTAAAAAAAAACATAAACAAATAGATAAAAAGGTTTCTGTGCTGAAGGCTATCCTGAAGTCAGCAGAGCTGATTGTCCAGAGAATAATGTTTCACAAGCTGTTAAACATAATGGATATTTTTATTTGGTCAATAAAACAGTGAAGAAATAAAAGAGTTGAGCAGAGGCGACAAATAGCTGCAAAACAGAAATTTACATTCCTTCTGGAAGCACTATCTTTTAATTTAGGTTATGATTTTTTTGGAATGACTGTTTTGAATGATTTGAGTCCAGTAAAATAACAGATATTTTTGCTCAGACAGGAAGTGGAAGGTTTTGCTGTGTTCATGTTTTTGTTGTGAATGACTGAAGGGATTGCAGAGTTATCTGGTTGTTTTACAGTTAATGAAGCCATCTCAACATGTAAAACAGTCTATTCCTGTCCACATGTTCATATGTGGAGGCGGCTCGCTAGGCTGGCTTGTTATTGGGGATGTCAGATAACGTTGTCTGATGCGGAATCCTAGTTTTGGGAAAGGATCACAGAATGTGTCTGCATCATCTGCACTGCATTGGAAACTGCGTAAAGATGTCCCTCAGGGATGCTCTGCCCTGGGGATTTGTCCTGCAGCTGCAGCTCGACTTTTGGATCCACTGCCTCTTCAACCTTGTACTGCTCCTGGAAGTAACCTGGACATCCTGGATGACCACTGCTGGGTGAGTTGCCAACAAGACACACGTCTTCACTTCTTGGAGTCGCAGCAGGATTCTTCCTGGCCTCACAGGGGCAACCCAGATCCAAGATCTCTTAGCATTTCTGCACCCTCTTCCTGACTTTATGAAACGTGATAGTTCTTGCAGGAACAATATGATACTGCTTGCCTTAAAATATCCATTTAATTTCTCTAAAGACGTAAACAACTTGGTATCTTTTTGAAAATTGATTTTGGTTTTAATTTCAAAGCTTATATTGGAAATGCAACAAAAACAATATTCTTTCAACTAAAGAATTATTCCAGAGTGAGACAGTTCCTCATGCGAGCCAATGCAGAGATATAGATCAATGCATTTAGCTCCTGCGGAATTAAAAACTAATGCTTTTCTTTATAGCCTTCCTCAAAAGCAAATAAATCCACTGTACTTATCACAAAATTCAGCTGCTTGTGTGGTTATGGAAGACCATGAGTACAGCTCATATTACACCATTTTTGAAAACCCCTGCACTCCTGTGATCATTCACATTTATTTTAAAGGGTTTTTCATTAGTTTGTAAAGCTCTTAATGGTTTTAGTTCAAATTATTTATCTGACTTGCTCTCAGTTCACAAACCCCCAGGGTCTCAGTGGCTAATATTTTATTTATTCCTAAAGCTGAACCTACAACGTATGTAGAATCTCCATTAAGTTATTATTTTCCTCTTTTAGGAACAATTTTCCTGGAAGCTGAGGGCAGCTTAGATAGTTGATATTTTTAAAGGAAAACTTTAAAAATTTAAAGCAGTTCTATCTTACCACACTGTACATTACAATCCAGCAATGTTATGACATATTAAGAAGACACTAAAACAATTTAGCATGTATGGAGCCCACTCTGCCTCTTTGGGCTTTCCAACAGGTCTCATAACCTAAACCAGGTCGGACCATTTCAATGCCCTCTGTGAGGTTGTGGTTGGTTCCAAAATGGGAGGTTTTGTTAATAATCTCTGTTTGTGCCACATTGGCAAAATCATAGACATAAAGGGCAGGTATGGATCTAAAGCCGAGAAGCAGAACTTTATTTGTGGGACGCAAACTGTCCAGAGAACCGGTGGGATCCACAAGCAGGCAGACGAAAGACGTGCAGCTCTAGAAGACTTGTGGATCCAGGTGGGGCTCTGGATAGGGATCAAAAGGATCAAGCAGGATTCTCTAAAAGGATAGACCAGATATCATGTTCTGTTAGTTCTGTTAGTGGTAGACATACCTGTTGGTGTGGTGAGTAGATAAATGGCAGCTGTGTCTATCTGTCAGCAGAGGAAATAGCCCCGCCCATACACACATAAAACACACATGGGGGGAAAGGAAAAAACAGGCAGATTGATCTGGGTATACTGATCTGGAACAGGAATAAGAACATTTACCTCATTTGAGAAAACTCTGCATCCCTTACAGCAATCATTTGTGAAGGCTAGATAACCTTGTACTCCCTGACCAAAGCATAGTATGCATGCAGTATGTACAGTTGATCCATATACATTTTAAAACTGACACAAGTTTTAGCTTTTTACCAAAAAAATATTCAAGTTGCAGTTATTTTTTTTTTATTATTTGGTTCAAAAGTGCAGAGTCAGCTGTAATTTGAGGATATTTACATCCAAAATTTGATGAAATCTTTGGAATTATAGCTCTGAAAAGCAAGTGGACAGTTCACTTTAACGCTGTTATCATTAGTCAAGCAGGTAAGAGGTATGGAGTTGATGCCAGGTTAGACGTATGCATTTGTGAGTGGTTGTTGTGAACGCACAACATGCAGTCAAGGAGCTCCTAATGAATGTGAAACAAACCATCCTTTGGCTGAAAAGTAAAAGAAATCCATTAGAAAGATAGTAGAAATGTTAGAAATGACAACAGTTTGGGACATTCTGAGCGAAGGAGCGTGGTGGTAATTGGCGATTTAAAAAGGTCTGGATGTCCATGGAAAAAAACAGAGTGAGGATGTTTAAAGGATCCGTTACATAGTGATGAAAACCCCCTTCACAACATCCATCCAAGTAGAAAAACACTCTCCCCAAGTAGGTGAACAAGTATTTAAGTGTAACTATAAAGAGAAGACATGATAGGGACAAATACAGAGGCTTCACCAGGAGGTGCAAAACATTACGCAACCTAAAAAATAGAAAGTCTAGATTATTTCCGAAAACCCATCAAAAGAAGCTAGATCCATGCTAGAACAGTATTGTTTGGACATATTAAACTAAAATTAAACAGTACCATAGTGATGGAAAGAAGGACATGTGGTGAATGCTTGGAACAGCTCATGATCCAAAGAATCCATATCTTCTGTAAACATGGTGGAGGCAGTTTGATGACATGAGCATGCAAAACGTCCAATGGCTCTGGGTGACTGCTCTCTAGGCACAGCAGACAGAAGCAGCCGGATGTAATCTGTATTTACAAGGATTTATTTTCTGCAGATATTCAGGAAAGTTGACTGCTTGTCAAGTTAGAGTACAGATGAACAATAGCCTAAAAGATGCTGTGAAAGCAACCCCGGAGTTTTAAAGGTAAATAAGTGGAATATTCTCCCATGGCTGAGTCAGTAATAAGATCTAAACCCAATTGACCATGAATTTCCACAAGCAGGAAAAAACTAAAAATGAGCTTTAGTAAAGGTCCACCAATAAATCACTTCAGTGGAAAGACAGTGTTTGCTAATGTTTCTGGTTTTCTCTCTTCAGGCCGTTTTTGCCTGCAGATGATTTTTAACAAAGTATTAAAAATTTCATTTACAGTAATGTTGAATTTCCAATTATTTTTGAGCCCCTGAAATTAGGAGACTTTGCAAGGCCTAAATGCTTCTTAAGATGGTTTTGTGCAGTCCCGCGAATTAAACCTAGAATTCTGTGGTCTACCTCAATAACATCTTGTTTAATTTGAAATCCAATCTGCTGGAATGCAGAGCTCAAATTATGGAAGTTGTGCTCCATCCAAATACTTCTGAGCCTAACACTAGATTAGTGTTTATGATGAGGCACATTCAAAGAACGTCACAGGGTGCTGGGATTGTGCTGTTATTTAAAATAAAGCCATCAAGGTGTTCTATGAGGCTGTTGGACTGAGATTTCTCTATGTGTAGAAAAACAAGAGCGATCAGCCAAAGTCCCCTTAGAAACACCTATGATCCAGATAAAAGTTAACTCAAAGCTAACATGTTGAAGGACGTTTTACTTTGATTTAAAAAAAACAAACATTTTTTTGAGTGTACGAAAAGAATCTGGATCTTTTGCAGCTGATTAAAAAAAAAAAAAAAAAACTCAACTGCAATTTTTGTAACCGAATGGGGTGACACTTTTGACCACAAAAAAGCAAGAGACATGTTTTATCATTCTGTCACACTTGTATGGTTCTAATTGAGTGTTTTTTTATGTGATTCTTATAATCAGTAAAGGCTTTTAGCAGAATTGCTCCCTATTATTTTGGTATGGCGCTTGTTGAGGCTGATACGTTCACAAAGCACGTAGAAGGTCTATTTTAGACACATCCCAGGCGCTACACTGTACAGTCGACAAGAATCAAGGCAGGTACTCTGCACTTAGTCCAAGTACCACAATCACTTGGACATGACATTTAATATAAACATCACTTGCAGTTTTAGCTTGCAGCGCTAAAACTGGAAGGGAATCATTAAGTACAGAGTGACAAAACCTTGTACACAATTTAGTTCATTTTCACTGAAAACTGAAACGTTTTGCATCGCCTTTTATTTCACCGCAGTGGCATAAAATACACAAGAGCTCGATAAGAATATGCATTACTAGCAATGTTTGTTGTTTAATTTGTTGGATGTTTTATAAATAAGATATAATCAAAGTTTGGTTTCCATATTGCTGAGTATTGATTATAAAATGTGTATATTCAAATGCTTTTAGTTTCACAGCAGCATTCTTTCTCGAATAATTACCATTAGTCCTGATATTTATGGACACCTGAGCTCTATTCACACTGGATGAATCTTTGTTGTTTATTATATCTTTTTTTCCAAGACTGGCCCAGCTGGCCTTTAATTTGTGCTACTGTATCAGATACATTTGATGTTTTCTAAGCTACTTCAGACATGATGCTTTTCATCTGACTTCTACATGTCTTCAGCAGGTCATACATCTGCACTGCAGGAAGTGGACACAGCAGAATGCTATCAATAGACATATGGGTCAGTTCCCGGCTAAAGACTGTTGAAACTGGAGTCTGATGGTTTTCTCATCACAATGTGAACAACTAAAAGAACATTCTCAGCAAAAACTGGAATTAAATATCAAGACGTGATGGTAATCCAGAAAGAGCTCATGGAGCCAATGGAAGAAAATCCCAATTCCACAGAATACCTTTAGTAATATGATTGTCATCTAAAAAATAATCCAAAATCTTAAGGTTCATAATGTTAAACAGCAATGTAAACAGGAGGCCATTTAGTCCTTCAAGAATTACACAGAAATCATATAAGCCAACAGTCCTACGCTCTTCTGAATTTCCTCTTTCAATGGAATTCTGCAGACTGTATGGGTAATCGTTGTATGTAGAAAAGAAATTAAGTTATCATTTTGATATTTAATATCACCAAAGAGCACTTTTTCTCCCCTTGCACTGTAATTAAGATAATCTGGTTAATCATTGTTTCTTCCTTAAAATGACTGAGGATCCTCTGTAGCTCTACTGCATAATACTGACAATTAATTATAGTCTGTTCTTCTAACTGAGGTCATTTAAAAAATATATACAAAAATATATACAATACATTATATATATATATATATATATATATATGTATTGTATATATATATATATATATATATATATATATATGTATTGTATATATATATATATATATATATGTATATATATATATATATATATATATATATATATATATATATATATATAAAACCAAAATATATATAATTTCACACCAATTTTAGTAACTTTAAACTGCAACAACATGAAAAGTTGAGAATAAAATAGGAAGAATACGATCTTGGATTTGGTTGGACTAAAATTATATTGTTATTGATAGTTAGAAAATAATCATTGGAAAATCAGGCAGGTATTTTGATATAAATACTTGATTACACTAAAGTAAGATTACACTTAAGTTACTTGCAAGAAGATGGACTCATTTTTGTCTTTTGGTGGTATTAAGTTATAATCACATAATAAAAGTACTAAAGGGGAATCTGCTGTCAATCAGAGAAGGGCTGGCCATCGGGGCTACTGGCCATTTTCCCAGTAGGCCAACACATTTTATTTATTGTTCAGACTGGTCCATAAAACTCAGTAGATTGGCAGTCAAACCAACACTAGAATGGCACACTCAGATTTTAAAACATCACTCCCTTTCACCTTGGCCACTGTGCCTGCATTCCTCCAAACGGTCAGCACAGGACTTTCCCTCATGCAACATGATCAGTTGCCACATTTACATGGTGAATTTCATCCCATTCGGATGTGAATGAATGAATGAAGTATTTTTTATTCATTTCATTTTCATCCCGATTTAAGATTTCAGGGCAGCTGTTTATGTAGGAACTAATCTATTCCAATGTGGTATGCACATGCACTCACATTTAAGTAGAATGGTTCTTTCTGACATGCACAGAAAGATGTTTTCATCATGGGGTTTATTAAAAATGAAGAGGAAACCGATCGTCACAGTAGGATTTTGCAGTACTCTCGAGAAGCAGCTTGATACTCGTGCTCCTGCAGCAAACAAAGAAGAGGAAAAGGTACAGAGACAGAATTACAAAACAAAAAAAGGTTATCTGCCACTGTCCGGTGAATTGGTTTGTTTGTCACCATCTTCCCAAGTGACGCTGTGGGAACGAAACCTGACAACCTGATTCAGTGTTTACATGTTACCATGATCGGTTTGGAAAAAGCAATATTTTATCCCAGTGAAACCAAAGGAAAATCATTCAGAATGAGGTGCATACGTGGGTCGTTTTCATTCCAATTGTGTTTCAAACCGATTGCAATCAATATATTTGGCTCCATGTAAACAGCAAATTTACCACTGGTTCTTTTCTTAACTTACACAGGCTGAACCATTCAGAAAGTTTTCCCCCCCTTTTTCTGGTTCTGTACTAGTGAATGTAGATACCTGTCAGAATGGAGGAGAGAAGGCAGAAAGGAGGCACAGAAAGAACAAAGAAGGGACGCTTGGCAAATATCCAAAATTGACTGACATGTTGGTCAAAGCAGAACCTTCATCAGGAGACTGTCTACATCATCATCACGGTAGGATCTGTCGTAAGCTGCACTACTTTCACATCACAGAGGATATGTTCTGAGAAGAGTCCCATTAATCCTGGTCAGGGAGCATTCACATTAAGATAGTCCGCTGGACTCAGTCCGATTGGGGAATCAGCTCGGTTGTAGGGAGGTGCATCCATGCCGACCAAGATCGCGTTCATGCTGCACTTTGGTCCAACGAGCCAAACCATGAGAATAATATATCCCACTTCTCACCAAAGGTGGTGCTGCACTAGTAACTAGCAAAAGAGAGGATGACAACCTCGTGAAGAGGAAAACAGCTTCCTCCACTTGCGAGTTAAACACGGAGACGAAATCATCAATGTTTTTGGTTTTCTTGTCTTATACAAGTATACTGCAGAAATACACTGCAACAATGACCGCAGTATGAACAACAGACGATGCAGAGGACCATTAATGCCATTGCTATATATTTACCCACAATGCCATGGTACGTCAACTGCAGGAAGTGACTTTTTTTGTAGTAATGTATTTGGTCTGCTTGAAACAGACCAAGAACTGAGTTTGTAGAATGACCGAATCTGCTTCTTTGATCCGAATCAGAATTTGTTTAACACATTCACATTTTCCCAAACAAAGCACATTTTCCAACTAAACGTGTTCAGATTCAGTGTTAATGTGCCTTAAGTCTAAGTTATAGAAGCCAGTTAGTAGCTAGCATGCTAAGTGTTTTTTTTAAACCTTGTTAGTTTGTCTCTCTGCATTTATGGATGTAGTTGATCATGCTAAAATTTCCAACAGAATAGGCCAAAATACCTGGGCCATGTTTGTTTACATGCAGTTTTTCTAAACTGTTGTCTTCAGGTCAACATTATAAAATCTGGTCCTTATATAAATGCATTCCCAGAAAAAATCTTTACAAAATGATAGTTACACAATATCTCAACAGCGGTTAGTTTGTTTGTTTTGTTTTTTTGTGTGATCATCATTAGATTTAGCTAGGCAGCAGGTATTCTACCTTGGGTCTACACAATTACTACATGGCAATACAAACATCCATATCAAGATAGAACAAGAACACAATGCACATACATTACAACCAGTAGTGTAGTCCAGGGTATATGCTTTCACATTACAAACATCGTTAAACATGTACCTACGTCGCCCAGCAGCTCAGATGAGGTTACCAGTACACATTATACATAGACATAATACCTATATACATATATATATATATATATATATATATATATATATATATATATATATATATATATATATATATATATATATATATATATATGTCTATGAGCCTGTCTCTCTCTAGTCTTTGTGCCAGTACTTGTTTTGTTGTTCCAGAACTCTTCCTCCCTGACAATGAGCAGATATTCTGATGGATTTATGTAGAGTATTCCTACACGTCACTGTTTCTTAAACTGCGTAGTCTGGGCTACTTTTATTCTGTTTTTATTTTATTTTATTTTATTTATTTATTTATTTATTTTTTTTAAGTAAAGGGCAAAAATAATTAGAGTATACCCACTTCTTGAAGGACTGCGACAGCACCTATTACAACACACAGGCACGTGTCATGTAACATTACCTCCTAGTTACATACTCTCCCGTGCAAGTACATAAACATAGAGTATTTCTATCCAGACAAACACCAGTATACATACAAGAGACAGTGAAATGATTCATCAAAGCTCTTTTAGTTAAATCTGTCAACAAAAGTGATCATACAAGCAAAGATTGATTTACTACACATTATGAAACTTTCTTGTTGGGTAATGTTATTTAAATTTTATTCTGAAACTGAGTCTTTGGTGTAACATGACATTTTTGTGCTTGCATTGACAGTTCACTGCCAAGGTTTAAGGCAAAAAATTGGACTCAACATGAGTGAAAAAGCAGACATAGTTAAAAAAAGAAGTTCTTATTGGAAGCAAAATATAAATGTGACAAGGTGGCCAAGCACTTTTAGTGCTGAACACCTTTAAGTAACATCCCATATAAAGCCAGGACCTAGGGTAGCTCAGCAAAACCTGTAATTCTAACAATGCGAGAGCTTTTCTTTTGTAGGTTTGACATAAAAGAAAAAACCCCTCAAAGGTCATTTTGGTGACAATGAGGAGCCACAAAGGTAAGATGAAACGGTGGAGACCGAGTTCAATGGCTTCATCTATAAGCGTTCATACTCTGTTCCTGTATTTATTAAGCACAGCAGACAACAGTTACTCACCATGATGTGTCAGGTCGGTGTTCGCTTTACAATCAGACCTAATGCTCTTCAACACAATCCACTCTGCTGGGATTAGAGTGGACAGTTGCTGCACAGTCACGTTTCTTTCTTTGTCTTTGTTCATCCCTCTGTTCATAGCCCACTTTCACCCAAACCTTTTCACTTTTACACATAAAGAGTAAATGTTTTTTCCCCTTCTTTTTCTTTTGGTCATCGCAGAGGCATGACAAGTAGATATTTTGACCTTTGGTATGAAAAAAAAATATCCTGCAGTGTGAAAGAAGATGCACACAGCATGATCGCAGTGACAAATGTCACCATTAATACCCAAGTTATCAAGGTGAAATGAAAGGAAAAATATGTGAAAAGCAATCGGAAGTCTCAGTTTTTTTTTTTAATATATGATTTCTTTTTTTATGAACTCCTTTCATTTTGTCAATTCTGATGTTTTCCGTACAGTAAAGAGGCATTGTCTTTAGCAACTAGGAAACCCAGAAGATGATGGTTTCCAAAGATTTTGTTTCTTTCAATGCCAGCCCATAAAAAATCTGACTCATGGATATAACTGGGTTCGACCAGTGCTGGTTAAATATCTAAAAAAGTAAAAATAATAATCATAAATAATACTAAAGGATTAGATTTATTTTGAATGGCACTTAAAGTACTTATATGTGATACATTTTACATGCACTAGTCTTTCATACTTGGTAATAGTAAGCCACCTGTACAGCTTTAGCTGCCCTGAGGCACACTGATGGAAACATGGCAGCCAATGAGCACCTACGGCCTCTCCGACCACCACTGAAACAATCACACCAGTGATGCCGACACTAGAGGCAAGGATGGTGAAGTCTCTTACCCAAGGACACAAAAACATATGACTGCAGCCCACAAAGTTCATGCCAGACAATGTGGCAACCATCCCAACATAGAGAAACAATATTAACTGTGCTGACTATAAGTCCAAACCTTTTTTTTCCATTTTTTAGGTGTTTTTATTCTGGCTACTGTCAATATTTTTGCAAATTACCCTTGTTTTTACTAGTAAGACAGAAAAAAATGTATAAGATTGTTGTAAGATGAGAATAAATAATTATTGAAATTATTTTTTAATGAAAAATAAAAGTAAATTTGTATCTGTTTTATTTGTTATTTTATTATATATGTAAATAATTCATTTTTTGTTTTTTGTTACATCTGCTGCTGCTTGCTTTGATACTGATTTCTTAACCAAAGACTTTATGTGGGCTTGAAGGTTTCTGCATTGTGGAGATTGAGTTTGCATTACTGCAGTGATGTTGGTAATCTTATGTGTGAGTTATAATTTAAATCCATCACCAGCTGTGTCAGATATGTTGGAGTTAAAACAATCTAAAGGAGAATTTGTGCTTTGCGCACTACTGTTTAGCCACCATAGTGCTAAAACATAGGTGAAAAGTAGTGGCAAACTAAATAAACTTTTGTAAAGTAAAAAAAAAAATTGAAAAAAGTTCTGGTTTGAAGTTTTGTAAAAATAAGATATAAATATGCTTTTCTTTTTCTTTGTGTTGAGCAGATGTTAGTAAGGAAACCTGCTCTTAAGTATTTGACACAAATAAACTTAAACTATTTTTTTTAAATGATTATTTTCTATTTATTTCTTTTTAAAGGGAAAAAAAACAATACTTTAAGACATCATGTAATGAACATTACATTGGGTGCATACAAATAGGCCTACTAGATATTTAAAAAAAAAAAAAAAAAACTTGACCTATGTTTAATCACATCTCTAAACCCACAACCAGAGGTGTATAGGGTAGAAGTAGTGGTAAAAAATAAAGTACAAGTTGTGCAATATTTTTAAATCTACCTCTGCATTGAGAACAAGTGTTTTCACTTCCAGGCTCATCTACCTGCAGTGGAGCTGAGCTTACTACATTTAGCTGGATTAGTAACTGGTTGGAAAGAGGTGCCGGACAGGACTTCTACTTTCTACACCTCTGCCCTACAACCCACTTGTTGACTAATAACTCAAGGTTTAGTGAACATTTCTACAGATATAAGTTGAATTTATCTACAATAATTATCTGAAATTTTGTCAGAAAAAATATCTGTTATTGACACAAATTTGTTTTTCCCTTTCAGCTTGTCCCTCCTCGAGCCACCAACCGTCAGATCAAAAACCTGAGCCATGCTTGATCTAACAAAAGTAATTTGATGCTAAAGGGTCTCAAATATGACAAATTTGTGGTTTGTTTCTGATTGCCTGAAGCTATTTGACTTGAATTAAGTTTAATTACTTTTTTTTTTTTGTTTGTAACAGAGAGAATGATCAAAATCGATATTTACCAACAATATTGACTATTCAGTTTGTAAGATTGTTTGTGATGATTGGAAAAATATGCTAAACTGATACCACACAATGGTTTGTGTGGCTACCATAAAATCTAGAAAACTGTGTCCAAAAGCAGTTTCTTTTTCTTTCGTTAATGAAACTTTTTTTCCTTTTATTTTTCATTAAATATCGATTAAATAAGGGCTAATTAATTTTTGTTAAACTTACATAGTTCTTTATCCCAACAAAAACTTTATATTTGAGATGGAGACGTGCAATTTGGCTCCTGACTTCCTCTTTCATTTGGCCGTCAAATTGAAATCAAATCATCTTTGCTGTGGTCTATTACCCCTCGACTGATATTAAAACTTGAAAAAAATCATTAAGCAATAATAGCTTAGCTTTTGTAAATATTAACACATTCATTTCACACAACGGCGTAACTTTCACTTGAAATTCATCTTCCAGAAAATTACTCCACAAATACTTTGCTGCACATCCTCCAAATGTTTAACTAAAAGCATTCACACCCCAGAATATTAGAAAATAAACAAGCATTTTCTTGTTCTTTTGTGTCTTTTTTTCTTGAAAAACTCCTACTGTTTGTCAGTATTAAGAAAAACAATAAAAGGTGAATCAATACAATTACAAGAAACAAACAAACTAAAGAAAATATTTTCTGTGAAAGACTGACTGTTATGATGTGGTACTGTTATGATGTGGTGGTTTGCTTTTTCCTTGGTTCTGGGTTCCTGTTTTATTTTGGTAGTATTTCCTGTTTGGTTCCCTTGTTTGTTTGTTTAGCTTTATTGATTTCCTGGTCATTGAGTTCACCTGCGTTCACTTAGTTAATTTGCTTCACCTGTTTCTTGTTTGGTTTTTCTGTGTATTTATACCCCTCGGTTTCAGTTGTGTGGGTTGGTTAATTGCCATTCTGTTAATTGTCATTCTGTTAGTTGTCATTTTGTTGCTCTGCCCTGGGAATAAACCTGAGTTCTGTAGACTGGCGCCCCGACTCCTGCATTTGGGTCCACCTCCCTCCAGCCACTGTAACAGAATGAACCAACCAAACGAGGACCCAGCGGAGATGATCACTCTCTTTGAATTTCTTCGTCGGGAGGCAGCCAAACACCTCCCGACCTACGAGCCTCTGGACCCCAGACCCTCTCTGGACCTCGCGACGAAAGAGACACTCCAGGCGCCGTAAGCAAAAACCCCCAGTGAGCATGACGAGTGACGAACTGGTGGGAATGCTGCTGGGGCTGGACGAAGAACCGGAACCAGTCGACACTGAGGTCCAGTCGCGGTTCTGGGGAACCAGATTGGCTATCAAGCCACCAGCTCCACGGTCCACGTATCCAGTATCCCCGCCTGGTCCACGGTCTACCACGCCAGCGCCCAGAACCCGTCCGGCGCTGCAGGCTCCCACGCCAGCGCCCGGGTCCACGTCTCCGGCGCTGCGGGATCCCACGCCAGCGCCCGGGTCCACGTCTCCGGCGCTGCGGGCTCCCACGCCGGCGCCCAGGTCCACGTCTCCGGCGCTGCGGGCTCCCACGCCGGCGCCCAGGTCCACGTCTCCGGCGCTGCGGGCTCCCACGCCGGCGCCCAGGTCCACGTCTCCGGCGCTGCGGGCTCCCACGCCGGCGCCCAGGTCCACGTCTCCGGCGCTGCGGGCTCCCGCGCCGGCGCCCAGGGTTCGTCTGCATCCCTTGCTCCATGTTCCCGGGGGGGTCCCAGGACGGGACGCTCCTCCCTTGCTCCATGTTCCCGAGGGGGTCCCAGGACGGGACGCTCCTCCCTTGCTCCATGTTCCCGAGGGGGTCCCAGGACGGGACGCTCCTCCCTTGCTCCATGTTCCCGAGGGGGTCCCAGGACGGGACGCTCCTCCCTTGCTCCATGTTCCCGAGGGGGTCCCAGGACGGGACGCTCCTCCCTTGCTCCATGTTCCCGAGGGGGTCCCAGGACGGGACGCTCCTCCCTTGCTCCATGTTCCCGAGGGGGTCCCAGGACGGGACGCTCCTCCCTTGCTCCATGTTCCCGAGGGGGTCCCAGGACGGGACGCTCCTCCCTTGCTCCATGTTCCCGAGGGGGTCCCAGGACGGGACGCTCCTCCCCTGTCCCCAGTTCCCGAGGGGGTCCCAGGTCGGGACGCTCCTCCTCTGTCCCCAGTTCCCGAGGGGGTCCCAGGTCGGGACGCTCCTTCTCCTCTGTCCCGAGTTCCCGAGGGGGTCCCAGGTCGGGACGCTCCTCCACCGGCCCCAGCGCCAGCCCCGGTGTCCGAGGAGGAGGTCGCTCCTTCTCCTCTGCCTCCGGTGTCCAACGTGAGGGATCCAGAGCCGAGGCTGCCCCCGTCGTCTCGGCCTCCCGGCCGTCCTCCAGAGCCTGGCCTGCCTTCGTCGTCTCGGCCTCCCGGCCGTCCTCCAGAGCCTGGCCTGCCTTCGTCGTCTCGGCCTCCCGGCCATCCTCCAGAGCTAGGCCCTTTGGACTCTTTCCCCGGCCCTGTGCCCCTGGACTTTGTTTTTTCCCCTGGTCCCTCCTCCGGGCCCCCTCCTCCCGCCCGTCTCGGGACTCTGGACGTTTTTGGGGCCATCCGGTGGCTGGCCCTTGAGGGGGGGGTACTGTTATGATGTGGTACTGTTATGATGTGGTGGTTTGCTTTTTCCTTGGTTCTGGGTTCCTGTTTTATTTTGGTAGTGTTTCCTGTTTGGTTCCCTTGTTTGTTTGTTTAGCTTTATTGATTTCCTGGTCATTGAGTTCACCTGCGTTCACTTAGTTAATTTGCTTCACCTGTTTCTTGTTTGGTTTTTCTGTGTATTTATACCCCTCGGTTTCAGTTGTGTGGGTTGGTTAATTGCCATTCTGTTAGTTGTCATTTTGTTGCTCTGCCCTGGGAATAAACCTGAGTTCTGTAGACTGGCGCCCCGACTCCTGCATTTGGGTCCACCTCCCTCCAGCCACTGTAACACTGACTACACGGACTCTCCAGTGATGCATGCTTTTAACTCAAATTATTCGGACCCACTTAATGGAACAGTGCCATACCAACAGCACAGTATTAGGCAGGTAGTTCTAAGTGAAGTTGACTTGCACTTAGTGGGGATAATCAAGTTTACTCTGACAACACTAAAAGATTCATGTGGACCACTTAATGGATGAAATATAAAATCTTTCTATTTCTCTTCCATTAAACATCATTTGGCTGGTATGTTGAAATGCAACATTTCCTTCTGGTCTGAAATGAACCGTTTATTAACATCATTATTTCTCTATTCTTTTCTTTTTTGGAAAAAACACAGCTAAAGTCTTTAATTATTTTCATTCATTTTCCAAACTGTTTAGTCTAGTTAGGAGTGGTGGGGAAGCTGGAGCCTATCCCAGCAATTATTGGGTGAAAGGCAGTGTACACCCTGGACAGGTCGCCAGTCCATCGCAGGGCCACACAGAGAGACAACCTCATGCACACCTAGTGACATTACCCTAAGATGTATGTCTTTGGACAGTGAGAGGAAGCCGAAGTACCCAGATCGAACCCACACAGGGTAGAATGTACAAACTCCACACAGAAAGGCTACTATTTCAGCCTCCCTACAGTCGAGGCTAAAACCAGCAACCTACTTGCTGTGAGGCCACATTGCTAACCACTACGCCACTACTACAGTAATTATGATAAAAAAAATCTTTCCTACGAAGGACACAAGCTAGAAAATGTTTGCAGACATACAATCACACTCATATGTTATTTCTGATTGGCTTAACTGATCAGGCTTGAATTAGTTCATTGAATTATTTTGGTGTCCTGTGATGGACCGGCAACCTGTCCCGGTCCTGGGTGTACCCTGCCTCTTGCCCAATGATTGCTGGGATAGGCTCCAGCTTCCCTTACACAAGATTACCTTAAAAAAATACAAAAAAGATTACAAAAAAGATTACAAAAAAGCAACAAACTTTTGTCTTATTGTTTGTCGGTATAAAATGTATAATATAATGGTTTTACTGGGAATTAACTCTTGCACTTACCTCCATATGAAGACATTTATTTTTGGAAGTGTTTCTACTAGGCTTCTTCTACATGCATACACATTTTATGTAGAATTGAAGCCGCCACCTTATCATAGTTCAGGTTGGGCACTGGATCAGATTTATTCTTAGATTTGCTGTTTACTCCATTAAAGCAATGCCATAAAAAAATAGCATATTACATCATAATTACTCTAATCCTAATGTTTCTGAGTTTATACAGAAAAATAGGAACATCTTTTTCTGGCAACTAAGTCGACACTCAGATTTTACCTCAACTTACAGTAAAGTCAGGTAAGTTCTAATATTTAAGTATATTAACAGTAAAATCAGTTTTCCTGATGGATAATAAAATTGGGCAAAGAAATAGAGATGAACTACACATGCCCACACAGTCAGTGACGATGCACTTGGAGTAGGCAAAATCCAGAAGCATGACCTCATTTGGAAAGTCATGGGGGGATGGGAGACAGTTTGAAAATAGAACTGTGTCTTCACCAGTCTGAACTCTGAAGGATCTATGTTTCATTCAGGACACAACGTCAAATTGACCATTCTATAAATTTGCATTGGCAATGCCCTGAAACGATCACAACACATTCTGTCTTGATGTCACACACACCTGAACGTCAGCTCACGTGTAGAGCGAATGAGCAGCATCACCTGCTGATAGCATCTGGTTAAAAGTGGAACACAGTTGACACACACATATCACTTTTTATTCTGAATTCATGCAAGTGTGCACAACTAAAAGAGGCAATGTGAAAACATGCTGTAGTTTGTAGCAGTTTGTGACCCTCTCTTTGGGATGCAAGATGAATTCAACATGAATGCAAACAGAAAAAAAAAAAGCAACCATACATATATGGTAAAGAAATCTGCTATGTCAGGGATAAAACCAAGCCATTTGTGGATGATGGAGCATCATGTTTACCATATTTACCCCAAACAAACAAACACTCATGAACCTCATGATTACAGTTTGTAAGCTATATTTACCAATAACAAAGACATGTTTGAAAGAAAGACGGAAGAAAAGCAGCTAAAGTTGCCAGACAGCTCCGTTGGTATTAAGAGGAAACAGATGAAAAGTAGAGTTTGAAATTTATCCAGCTGTAGATCGGACAAAGAAAGAAAGAAACGCCATCTTTCTCGAGGGACCAACGAGAAATCACATGCAGAGCAATGACTACAATGAGGTCAGAAACTTTATCTGATGTCAGCAGGACTACTGAATTGCAGTGTGCTTTCTTAGAGGCAATAAGTGGCGATGGCAGATACAAATAAAGTGATGCTTAAAAACACCTAAATAAAGAGTTGAATTCTCAGTCTGTCATTGGCCAGTGCAGGAGCATTTTGAAATTTGTGTTAAAATCAGGCGTGAAACAAGGTAATCTGGTCAGATTCACAGAAATAATGAAAAAATGAGGCAAAGCTTCACACTTGCATGAAAACTTTTATTCCAAGTTAAGGTATGTTATTCTGGATTCAAGGTTGTGTTTTACAGTTCATGAAGAAATGTAATATAATTTTTGCGCATTGTAGTGTGATATATATTTCTTAAGTCAAATGTTTTCTTTACAATGTTGAACATTAGCATGGATAATTTTTCCTTACATACCTTCCATGTGAAATGCGTTTTGGTTTAAATTCTGGATTTCCTGTGAGATTTGTAGTTCAGCACAGAACTTTGATTGAATATCCACCTATAGTTCATGACAGCTGTTCTCCCAAGTACCATTGACTCAAACATGGCCCTGTAATGTTGCCATAGTAACTATTATCTCCACTCTAACGTCTCTTTGTTACAATGTGGTGAAAGGAGAATTATAACATGAGAGAATCCAGGCAAGCATATTATAGAAAGAAAGGGCCATCTTTGTTTCTGTGAATTTTATAATAATAACCTAAAAAACATTGTGACACCACTCTGATGGGTTTCAGCATCATTTGGACTGTGAAACTGAAACTAGATAAAGCAGTAAAAGTGTGGCACAGTAATATTTTACATTATTAAAAGCCATGTTTTAAGAATTGTGGTATATTTTTCTAAAACGGTTCCTTATTATCTTTGTATGCAATACCTTTTTAGCTCCTCATGTTATAGTTTAGTTATTCAGAATTATATTAGAACCACTTTTCTTTGTTTTTTATACAGTAAATTCTTACTTTTATTTAGTACTGTAAATACCATTTTTAATCTTATCTTCTGAGTGGATTCTGGCACCATTTCTTAAGTTTACTGTGGGTTGTATAACAAATTCATCAAATATCAAAAGAACTCTGGGTGGTTTGAAGCTCTGTGTGTGATTCTTGGAAAGAAGGAATGACTAAGATTGAGATTTTTTTTTTCTTTGTAAATAATGTCATATAATATCGGAGGATCCACATCTGGTCCACACCAGTCAGCAAAATGTTATATGATGTCAACTTCCCAGATAATGATCCAGAACAATGAATGAACACAAATTCTAAAGTAAACCAGAAGTATAGAAAGTAAGAGTGTAATTGGATTAAACTGAGAGTAGCTTTGGCTTAACTCACCTTGGACCCCCAGCTACTTACAGGAAGTTACGCCATTCCAAGAAAACACACTTATTTTATGTCTATTGTACTTCATATCACTGCAGCTTGTTTGTTTCTTCTGCTGCATTATGGTGCCAGTAAATAGTTACATTAAATCACAATCTCTATATCTGAAGGACAGGACTTGCAGCTGCTGTGGGTTTAACCGTCAGACAGATATAGTGTTGGCTCTTTGTGCTTCTTGTCAGTTTGTGGGTGTTAACTTTAACTCTGCAAAACTCCAAATCATGATCATACCTTTTCATTCACTGTAATAGTTTTAAACAGTCAGGACATTACAACTCTAATATAGGCACAATTCAATGTGCAAAAGCATGGTAAACCTTGTCATGTTGGAAAACTCTGTTTGTCTTAATCAGATGAAGAATTTTAAAGAGTCACTGTAAATATATCTTAGAAAAGCCTCTGAAAGTATACTGTGGACAAAACTCCCACAGAGAGCTTCTGGTGAGATCTTTACACCATACATTAAGCCCTTTACAGCATAAGCCCCTTTCACACAGTACATCTAGGGCATGAGCGATAAGCCTTTTACACATAGTTGGTGATGTAGAATGATGGGGTCAAAGCCAATGCACATCTGTGATTGAAACAGATAGTTACAGAGTCAAGACACTGTGCAAGTTGTGATTTTTGAGATGGCACAACCAGTTGTTCTAAGCTGACTCTGCAATGGTAGTTACTTATCTGTTAGCACAAACCCTATATGGTGTTTAACGGCTTGGAAGTAATCCTCACCTTTTTATCCAGTATATTATTGCTGGCTGATGTGTTACCCTGCAATGCAGCCCAGAATGTTCTCTGATCATGCAGTGATCGACAGAGAACTAAGCTGCCCAATACACTGTGGAAGGACAAACTGGTCCAAAGTGTCTCAGATGGAGACGAAGCCTCTGAAGGGCAAGGTGAGTGAGGGTGAGGCAAGTTCGTGAAATGTTTTCATCCAAACAGCTAAAACAAGCTGAAATATTTGCTTCAGTTGCAAAAACAAGACCCTGGTACTGACCCTGTAGGAATAAAAACCCTCATGTTTTGAATTGTTTAAGCTGTTTTTTTTGTTTTGGTAGAATATTTACTTGACCTGGAGCATCTCCAGCTAACACACGTGTTTGAATCATCCTGTAGTTGAATTTGGTGCTTTTCCAAACTAAATGAAGAAGTTGATGACTCAGGTGCACCAAGATTTTTTTCCCACTGTAATGACAAAGAACAGCAAGCTGTAACTGAGTATGAAAGTCCACATTAGTACCTAACCCCTCATTTACTCCAGATGACCACACTATATAGTGCAATAATTCTGTCTACAATTCAGACACAAAGCTGGCTATGTTCTCCTCGTCGCAGATCAGGTGACCACTGACTGTCACCACGTTAATGACAACGCACCATTCCAAATTCAATCCGAACTCTTCTGAAAACATTTTATTCTCTTATATTGTAGTTTATTCTTTCTTCAAAGCATATTTATACAACAAATACCCATATAGCATGATTGATCTATAATTTCATTTTTTTGTTTTTTGATTTTGTTATTTTAACCTGCTTTGACAGTCGTGTCACCCGCGCCATTTTGCACTCTCGCATTTTAACGCGTTGTTGTCTATAGGGACTATATGGTCACTTATTTTAAAGATCCATCATGGGTAATTTTAAATGTACCCAGATACCAGTAGAAAAGGCCCTTTTTACTAACTTAGTCAAATAACAATATGTGCAGCATGCTTGGAAAAAAATGTGTCTGTTATGACAAATGGCTGCTGAAAAGTCTGATAGCTGATGAAATGAAAGACCTCCTGAAGTGCTTCCTTTTGACAGTGACGGTGTAGCAGCCTGTTGCTGAAGGACCCACCTCCGCAGTTTCATGTAGAGGGTGGTAGGTGTTATTCAGGATTGATTTCAGCTTGGGGAAGAATGTCCTTTCTCCCTATTACATCTACAGATTTAAAAGGCTCTGTCCAGGACAGAAGTGACCCTCCTGACCAGCTTGTTCAGTCTGTTTCTGTTCTTCTTAGGGGAATAAACTAAAATATAGCCTGAGAGTTGTTCCTCTGGGAAACTTTGAAACTTGCAATTGTTTATAATTACTGATTTCCATGCGTTGTCATTACAAGGGTATATATATGCAGCTAAGTGGCAAAAAGCAGTGCTCATGACTGTTTGTTTGGCAGAGGAAAGCCCTTCTGCATATGTGACAACCTAGTTAATATTAGCAATCTGCTATAAAGATGGATGACAGTTGTTAAAAACTCCTGGGGGGGGGGTGTCACAGCCCAAGAACAGAGGAAGACTGTAAATCCAATCAAGTAAAAGGACAAACTGAGGTCAAAAGCAACTGCAGTGCACGCTTGTCTCAAAATTCCAAACCGCTGATCTTACTAAACATATCCATTAAAATGATAAATTTAATGTTATATCTGTAACTGAAGACTCCCTTTCATGTAGTGTTTCTTTTTTGTAAGTGTTGTTTCTGTTCATGTGACTGAAAGTAAAGCAAAGCACGCCATGAAGGTTATAGTGGGCACAGTACAACTGAAAACAATGTTAAATAAAGAAAGCAAAGACACAACATTGACATTAAATAGCTAGGAAAGGTTAATCAGAAATATATGAGTGTATATCAACACTGAAATATGAACTAATTTTTTTATGGTTGAATAAAACAACAATTGACAAATGACAAAAATGTACATCTCTTGAAGTTAATTACAATATCATGTCTGCCAACCAGGACTTTCATCTCAGAAACTAGAAATATTACAACAATTTAAAAAAAACAAAAAAAACAAACAAAAACAAAAAAAAAACATACTTTATTTGGCTGTCACCTTGTTTATGTAAAAAGTTCTTCTCACCAGATATCTTAAAGCTTGTTACATACTCCACGAGAAGCGAGAACTTTTTTCTTGTTCTCGAGGCCCCGAGAAGAAAATGACGTCATTTTGATCTTGCGGGCGCGTTTGAAGACAGTTCTCGACACATCGGGCTGGCAGAACTTTTTTTTTGCTGGGCTCCAAGAAGTATTGTGTGATTGGTCCGACATTTGAGGTGGGCGTCGTTGACATGGAAAAATCATGAAGCGGAGTTTCTGCTTTTGTTTTTGCTTTTGCAGGTAAAACATTGGTTTGATGAAACAGCTGATCGAGGTGGTGAGAAAGTACGAACATTTTTACATGTGGCATCAAAACACTCAGACCCAGCAGCGTGCATGACCCGCCCTGCCACAGATGAAGTTGCTTGTTTAGTATGAAACTAGAAAAGCACTTAGAGAGTGCAAACCTCTGCCAAGCACAATGTTAAAGAATCCTTTTAAAAAATTTCTGGATCCAAACGGTGATCCGGATCACCGCCAAAATTTATTAAGTTCTTCATTTTCACATTTCCAACAACTCTTGACATTATTATAAAAATCCGTCTGTAACCTTTTGAGTTATCTCGAGCACAAAGACACTGGGAAAAACATAACCTCCTTGGTGGAGGTAATAACTGGGTTCATTGCACATAAAAGCAGACATCGCCCCCCGCGGTGATCCCTCCTCGCTGTACATGTGCTTCTCGTGGAGTATGTATGGACCTGATGAAAAATAATTTTTTTCTTGTACTTGCACCCTCGAGAGTTCTTGCTTCTCGTGGAGTATTTAACAAGCTTAACCCTAGAGGGTCCACTAAGACCACTATCTTTTACAATACTAAATTTCAGCAGTTGCATACATCATAAATGCAGCTTTCATTAGATTTCAACCCTGAGGTGATAAATCAAATTAAAAAATTGGCAACATCCACTTCCTAAAGATAAAAGTTCCTTTGAGTAGAAGGATAGATCTTAATGGAAGCATTCATATGTAATTTGACACTGACAGAATCAGACAGTTTCACAGTTAAACTCAACATAAAGATTCATGTTCAGTCTTTTTCTGTGACATACTGGAGACAGCTTTAGCTGATTATTCTCAATCTCATCCTTTGCAAGGAGGTGTGTGACAGAGGAGTGGGGTGGCAGACAACCCTCTGAGGCAGGTCTCTCTGCGGCGTTCTTCTAGAAAGGTCAACTGTGCTCTCAGATAAATAAAACAACACCTGGCTCTTAGAGAAGCTGCCAGCTCTACGTCAATTCCTGCTGAGAGACAGGGGTCCCAGGTGCCAAGCATAGCAACCATTTTGAGCTGCCTGAGGCTGAACATTACACCTTTTATCCTTAGGACAGGCTCTCACACCTGACACCAACTCCCCATCATCTCTCCAGGTGAAGACATACAACACAAAACAATAAACAAAATGTGATTATTTCAGGGCACTTTGGTGAATGACATTAAATTTTGCACTCAGTTCTTTTTCATCCATAAAGGTTAAGACACTTGGCACAACTTTGAGAACACTTAAACACTTGCTCAAAACTAAGGAGAAGAAGGTATTTAGTAAAATGTTTCTTGGGTTTTTGAAGGGTTCCTATTAATATTTTTATCATTATTATTATTTTCATGTTGGTCTGACATCAAACTGACTGCAAAAGGTCCCAAGATTCATATCCCGGACAAGCCCCCATTAATGTTACAACCTCATCTTTGCTAGGGGAAAGAAGCAACATCATTAAAGACAAAAGCAAACAAAACTAAAATGCCAAGAACAACACTACAATAGCTGAAGTGTTTCACATATTAAAAACACTACAAGGTATCTTAACCCAGTCTGTTACAAGGAATCTTTAAAGGCAACTAAAATAATAATTCAAGAAGTCATCAGAGCACCAAGGTTTCAATGGCACGCTATTCTGAACAAATACAGCCGCCCAGAATTTTTGTCAGCAGTCTGGTTATATAGCAGAGCTCCAGCTGGACAGCATATGATTGGGTCAATTACAGGCGAGGCATCCTAGATCCAACCAAATGTGGACAGATGAAGGCACATTCAGGTGTTAACCGAGGAGCCAGCCAATTGTGGATGGGTAATGGCACAGTTGGTGGTGCTGTGAGCCTGGGTTTTACCAAATAAAACAAGAGGACATGACCAGGAGCATTAGACATATGAATCTGGATATCACCCAAACAAAGCTGAATAAACCCTTTTTAACCTAATTATTGTATCTATAACATTTCTTGTATAAGCAGTCTGTCATAAGAATACATAATTATATTATTCATTATATCCCCAGTTCTTTATTTCTTTGAATGAAAAAAATCATCATTAACAAAGTTTAGAAGAAATGGAATAGTATCTTGACCCAACTATTATATGTGTAGGATATCCTGAAAGAGTTGAGATAATTGTATGAGTGGAAGACAGCAAAGCAGTGGTAACTCCAAAATGTATCTACAGCAGATGAACAATATCTGAAAGTGAAACAGTAAAATAATCCAGCAAGGACCTGAAATGGGATTTGGTAGAGGTTTAGAATTTGGCCCTTCAGTTGATCCATCTGATGATCACTCAAGCCTCATCAGAAATAGTCTCGATGCAAGGGGGGCTGTCAAAAAGCAATTCTTCAGGAAGGGATAGAAAGAAAAGGCTCAGTCATGCCAAATGGTACAAGAACAGAGCTGAAAATCAGTAGCAACAGGTCTCTGGATAAACAAGAGTGATGAATCTTCCCCAGAGCCTGAACCTCAATATAATTGAAGCAGTGTGGGATAATCTTGAGAGAGAATAGAAAAAAAGGCAGCAAACATCCATAACAGAGCTTTGGAAAGTCCTTCAAAAGGCTTCAGGAGCTATTCCTGAAGGCTACTTAAAGAAATAACAAAAAATCTTGTTTAAGAGGGATCATAATAGATCTGTTCAGAACAAACACCCACTTTAAAGCTTGTTAGAACTATACACCTTTTTTTTTTACTTTTCACACTATGTTATGATTTATGTTTTCTCATATTTCAGATAATTGTTACACCTAATTCCTGCTGACAGAGGTGAACAATGGCCAAAGACTTTCTTGTAGCCTTGAACTACCAATCTATCATGGAGAAAAACAGGAAAGGCTCAAACATTTGCATTCACATACTAACTAGAACGATGCAAAAACAAATATAAATGTGTCTTTCAATTGTGTCTCTGACAGCGGCAACCTGAAAGAAAAAAGAAAAATGCAAATGCACAAATAGAAATGTATATTACAAACAGCCGGTTCCTTGAAGAGTGCTTCAAATGTTGTTGTTTTTCTCTTTCAGGGACAGACTAAAACCACCAAGCATTGAGGAAGCTGTCTCTTACAAGTCAAGATTTCATGTCTGCTAGAGATTTCTGGATATTTATTATTGATGCCTCTTGGACAGATCTCTGGAGTGATGGTGTTATGGAAAACAAAGCAGCAATGAAAGTTTGCAAAATTACTTTAGAAAGCTGCATAAAGTCAGATAAAGTTTTTGTGTGTTTGTCTGTGTGTTACATAACAGTACAGCATAGCTCAGGAGGAAGAGCAGTCATCTTTCACTAGGAAAATTTGGAGATCAATTCCGCACTTCCCCTGACTATATGCCGAAGTGTCCTTGGGCAAGACACTGAACCCCAGGTTGCCCTCTGATGTACCTATTGGGGTATGTAAGTCGCTTTAGATAAAAGTGTCAGCTACCAGACTGTAGAATAGAAGATGAAGTTTGGGCTAACATTTTAAGCAGCTTTGTCATTTTATGTTTATAAAACAGAATATGCAAGTTGGGAGAACTGCAGACTTTGCCGGAAGGGAAAGCTGGAAAGAAAAAAAGCAGAGCTGTTGAGGGAAGGCAATCAGACAGGTGAATTTCAATTCGGCTGGTCCGTCAAGCTCGTCATTGGCGCCACCATGCATGTAGAAGCGTCAGTCCTTTGTGAGCAGTCATTATTCTGGACAAGGCAAAAGCATTCAGGTAAAAAAATCAACAGTGTGGACGGCAATGAATGGATAACAAGAAACAAAAAGCAATAACAGCAAGCAGAGGGTGACCCAGCAGAATGAATGAATTGTAGATTATAACATGTGTGAGTATTGTGCATGTGCACGTGTGATCAGAAGGGACTTGTGTATATATGAAGGCGTGCGTGCATGTCTATGATTAAACCACAAATTATGATTTGAATGTAAATAAGGTTAGCCATTATTTGATGAGGTTGGCTATAATTTAAGAGCTGGAAGCATTTGCAATTAATTTAATGGTTTTTAAAGGTCTGCTGAGATTAAATTGATTTTTCTTCCCATCCATAGCGTGCTGTTTCAGATATAATTGAAAGCAACACAATAGTGTTTATTGCTAAAGACGATCCTACCTGTGTGAGTAATATGTAAACAATACTAGTTACACACACACACACACACACACACACACACACACACGCACAAACATATTCACCTGTGTAGATGCTGTCTACATGCAATCAATCAAACAGTCAATCTTTTTTATATAACACTTAAAAAAACATAAAAATGCATGATGACAAAACAATAAAACTGATCACAAGAACAAGATGAGGATGAAAAAAAGTAAAATATTTTAAGTCAGTAATAATAAAAACTCGAAAAAGTAGTCTAAACCAATTCAGAAGAGTATAATAATCCATAGTTTACAAAGTTAACGGTATGTTCTATCAAAGAGGTGTGTTTCAGCCGAGTGGTAAAGACAGAGAGCTTGTCACCTGTTTACACTGTTTGGTAGCTGGTTTTATCAGAGAGGAGACAGAAAACTAAACTGCCTCCCAGTTTAGACCGAGAGACTAACAACATATAAACCATGAGTTTTTGAGCAACCAGTTCTGATGTGGTGGAAGGGAACTGGGAGATCATTTATTTTAGAGGGATCAGTGCCATTCAGGGCTTTTTATGTAACAAGGACGATTTGAAACTGTTCTGTCAGTTTATTTTAAGGCACCAAATTGTGGATTGTACCAAGGAGAACACCTGCTGTGGGTCATACATTTCTTCTTCGGTGTAATAACAAAGTCCAGGGTTGAACATAAACAAGTAGCAGTACTGCTACCAAAGCAGTCCAATTGTGTGGGAGAGAGATTTGTAGAACTGTTGTTGGCAGTCAGATGGGACAGCAGGCAGCTGCATCGCAAAGCTCATTGAATCTGGATACAGCAACATGCAGAAACTTTGTTGTTTTTTTGTTTTTTTTTTGTTGCCAAATAACAACTGTTTATTATTTCAATTTGTATTAGGAAATTTTTGGACAAAATAGGGTCATTAGGGAAAATAATAAAGCACTCTATTTTTGCATCACAGGTAAAACAAGATTAAAGCCAGGATAAGTAATCTTGGTCAGACTTTTTTTTTTAATTTATTTTTACTCTCGGTGAAGTGGTTCCTCATCCTGATAATAGTCTATACATTCCATAATCATGAATAAGAAGAAATATACAAACCGGATTCCAAAAAAGTTGGGACACTTTAGAAATTGTGAATAAAAACTGAATGCAATGATGTGGAGGTGCCAACTTCTAATATTTTATTCAGAATACAACATAAATCACAGGTCAATAGTTTAAACTGAGAAATTGTATGATATTAAGGAAAAATATGCTCATTCAAAATTTCATGGTGTCAACAAATCCCAAAAAAGTTGGGACAAGAACCTATTAGAGGCTGGAAAAAGTCATTTGAGCATACAGCAAACACCTGGAAGACCAATCAGCACTAATCAGGTCAATTGGCAATATGATTGGGTATAAAAAGTGCTTCTCAGATTGGCAGTGTCCCTCAGAAGCCAAGATGGGTAGAGGATCACCAACTCCCACAATGTTGCGTAAAAAGATAGTGGAACAGTATCAGAGAGGTGTTACCCAGCGAAAAATTGCAAAGAGTTTGCAGTTGTCATCATCAACTGTGAATAATATCATCAGAAGATTCAGAGAATCTGGAAAAATCTCTGTGCGTAAAGGTCAAGGCCGGAGAACCATACTGAATGCCCGTGATCTCCGGGCCCTTAAACGACACTGCATCAAAAACAGGAGTGCTACTGTGAAGGAAATCACAGCATGGGCTCAGGAGTACTTCCAGAAACCATTGTCAGTGAACACAATCCACCGTGCCATCCGCCGTTGCCAGCTGAAACTCTATTCTGCAAAGAAGAAGCCATTTCTAACAAAGATCCACAAGCGAAGACGTTTACACTGGGCCAGGAGTCATTTAAAATGGAGTGTGGCAAAATGGAAGACTGTTCTGTGGTCAGACGAATCACGTTTTGAGGTTCTTTTTGGAAATCTGGGGCGCCAGGTCATCAGGACCAAAGAGGACAGTGACAACCCAAGTTGCTATCAACGCTCTGTTCAGAAGCCTGCATCTCTGATGGTATGGGGTTGCATGAATGCGTGTGGCATGGGCAGCTTGCACATCTGGAAAGGCACCATCAATGCAGAAAAATATATTCAGGTTCTAGAGCAACATATGCTCCCATCCAAACACCGTCTCTTTAATGGAAGACCCTGCATTTTTCAAAAGAGATAATGCCAGACCACATTCCGCATCAATCACAACATCATGGCTGCGTGGGAGAAGGATTTGGGTACTGACCTGGCCAGCCAACAGTCCAGATCTTTCACCTATAGAAAACATTTGGCGCATCATTAAGAGGAAGGTCAGACAAAGAAGACCCAAGACGATTGAACACTTAGAGGCCTGTATTAGACAAGAATGGGAGAACATTCCTATGTCTACACTTGAGAAGTTGGTCTCCTCAATGCCCAGACGTCTGTTGAGTGTTGTAAGAAGAAGGGGGGGTGTCACACAGTGGTGAAAATGGCCTTGTCCCAACTTTTTTGGGATTTGTTGACACCATGAAATTTTGAATGAGCATATTTTTCCTTAATATCATACAATTTCTCAGTTTAAACTATGGACCTGTGATTTATGTTGTATTCTGAATAAAATATTAGAAGTTGGCACCTCCACATCATTGCATTCAGTTTTTATTCACAATTTCTAAAGTGTCCCAACTTTTTTGGAATCCGGTTGTAGTTAGATCCCTCATTTTACTGTAAATATGGGAAAATTCTGACCAATCCAAACGTCTGGGCCAAGTAGAAGTTGTTCATTTCTTTTGTTCGTAAGTTTCTTCTCGTGGCTCTCCTCCTCACACAGGGCATACCTGATAGCCAGACCCTGCATATGAAAAGCGTGTTGGGATGACAAAGTAATGAAGAAGAAACTCGGAAGGCAAACATGACTGTGAAAATGCAGGAAGGAATTCCCTCATTTTATTTGCTTCCTCCCGCTAAACAGAGAGAAAATCGCTGCTGGAAAAATCTGCCAACCTAGAAAAGCATTCCAAGAGCGCAAATTTCAACCACGGCAATTAAAAAAAATGTCTAGATCCAAACTGTGATTCGGATCACCACCAAAATGAAATTTTATTCTTCCTTTTCACATTTCCAACAACTCCTGAAAACTTCAATAAAATCCGTCCATAACTTTTTGCGTTGTCTTGAAGACAAACAGATAAACACCTGTAAAAACATAACCTCTTTGGCGGAGGTAAGAAAAAAAAACCTTGGATCACGCAAGGAGCAAAACCAAAGTGGGAGGAGCCAAGACAGGGTGCTACTTTCACATTTTGCTAGCTCCTCAACATTACCTGCCCCAGCTTTAAGTGTACAGTTGTGGAAGTAGGTGGGTGTTTTCACCATTTTAACCAACTGAAAAGCAAGATTCTGGCTATATTTCAACATGCATTCATTTTCTTTACCACTTAATTCAGTTCAGGGTTGCGGGAAGCTGGAGCCTAAACATTTTCTACATCTAGATGAATTTTGAAATCCCCAATATAACAATTATGTGTGAGAATGAATCCAGCTCTACCATGTCAGAGGAATCTGACAGCATCTTTGTAAAGATCAGAAGGATGATACTGACTACAAACAAAAGAGGTTTTATGTAATTTATGGATGAGAAAATAAATGTGAGACCTTTTAGTCACTTGCAACTATTCTTTTTTTTGGTGTGTGTGCGTATTTGTTTTTGTTTTTTGTCACTATCCACATTTGGTGGCATCATGAAATCACCTATTACTCGTCCAGCTCCTGTGTTATGTAACAATTAGCTACAACATGAAAACCACTGACAGATTATGTAAATACGATTAATTTTTTTTTTTCAGTGCAATGTTCTCTAGAAAATTTAGATAAAACATTCACACGAATGCAGCCTTTATTTGTATTTATTTAAATATTTTAACCTTCCTACTAATGTATTTCAGTGGGAAGGTTCTTTGATGTATGCACCCAATGTGCGTCTTTGACCTTTGACATCTGTCTAGTCTCGCCAGGAAATGTGCATTTGTCCATATAATATCACCATCAGAATTCATGGTTTTAAACTGTTATATACACTCACCAGCCTTGTTATTAGGTATTTGGGTTAATCATAATTTTGTTTTGACAACTGCATTGATTCTTTGTGGCACACATTCAACAAGATGTTGGAAATATTCCTCAGAGATTTTGCTCCATATTGTAATGACAGGATCTCACAGTTGCTACTGATTTGTTGTCAGCGATGTCATGATGAGTTTTCTAGTTCAACTACATCCCAAAGCTACACTAAATTTAGATCCGGTGATTGTGGAGGCCATTGGAGTACAGTTTACTCGTTGCCACTGTAGATGATTTGAGCTTTGTGACATCATCCGAGTGGAAGGAACCATCAGAAAATGCTACAATGTGATCATACTGGGAAGGACAGTAACAATACTCAGTTAGAATGTGGCATTAAAACAATTTTCTTGAAACATTTTGAACCCCTTAGTGCCAACTGAAAATATCCCTCACACCGTTCCACTAGCAAAAGGTCTGAACCGTTGACACAAGGCAGGATGGATTCTGACCCTACAATCTGACTGCTGCAGCTGAGACTCATCAAACCAGACAACACTTTTACCATCTAATTTCCTTTCGTTTGGTGAGTCTTTGCAAAGTGTTGTCTGAATATTATCTTCTTCACTGCCAGGAGTGGCAGAGTGAAGTGTTCTGCTGTGAAAGCTCATTTGCTAAGGTTTGACGTATTGTGCTTTCTATGTTCTGTGTTCAGACATGGCCATGCAAACCTTGGTTATAATGAATAGTAATGTGAGCTGTTGCTTTTCCTGAGCGACTCTGCTCATTCTCTGACCTCTGACAACAACAAGGAATTTTCATCCAAACACTGAATTTCTCTTTATCAGAACATTCTCTGCAAACGATAGAAATGTGTGAAAATCCCAGTAGATCAGCATTTTCTGACATAATCAAAATACTTTCAAAATCATTTAAATCGCCATTTTCCCATTCTTTTGTTCTGCTTGAGCTTACAAAAATCGTCTTGACTATGTCTAAAATTCAAGTTTTTTTCATGTAATTGGCAGTGTTGGGAGTAACGGTGTTAATATAAGAGTGTTATTAACAGCATTATTTTTTGCAGAAGTAATCTAATTACATACTCTTCCCATTGCTGTTACTGAACGTTACCATGATTTAATTGAATAAACTGCTTTTACACCCCTGGATCCAAACTCATAGTGATAATGAGAGAACTAGATAAGAAGTTATGATTGGCTAAGGCAGCGTCTTTTTATATGTTTGCTATAGAATCAATGTTTTCCACACAAGCCTGAAAAATCCAATGAAAAGTTGGCATTATAATGGTGGAATTCCAGAAGCTTGTGTCTTTCAGATTATTTGTCTTAGGTTGGGAGTGTTTGAATTGTTCATCTATTGAAGTAAACACATCTTAAATAGTTTCACTGTTTACTTTTGTTACAAAGATACTGTTATACTTGAAGTGCAGGATAAACCTGTTGCCGTATGTTGATGTGCAACAAATATGGAAGGTTATGTATAAGATTCATCTGTTTTAGTCATTTTAACCCACCTATGAAAGCTGCTTATAAAATCCAAATTCTTCAAAGGCTAGAGCGACTTTTTTATTTTATTTTAAAGAGTAGTGCAAAGAGTTACTTTACATGCTAAAAATTCCAGATTATTCCAGTTACTAACTCAGCTACTTTTTGGGAAAAGTTGTGAATACTAATAATTTTTTTTTTTTTTTAAAGTTACATCCCAAAATACTAGTCATTGGTTTAATAGTAATTTGTGTATGTAAACAACTGGACATTTGTACCCTGACCCTAACATGACAGGTGTGTGTATATCTTTGATCTGTTATTTTCTGTAGTCATGTTTCAATCAAAACATGACTACAAAACATGCTGAGGAACTGCAAAGTACAAACCTAAAGTCAGAGCTCTGAAGACTGTTAACATTCAACCGTTTAAAGCCCAACCTAAGAAAAACTGGGGAGAAATGTACTTTTTTTGTCTGAATTTTTTATTTGGCCCTTTAAAATATTTGGAAAAAAAAATTAAAGAATTTTGTTTTTTGATGTTTTTTGGCATTCGTTACAGTGCCAAAATTGTAGTGGTGTAATATTTTGATACTTGGAAAGGGGTGCAGGAGACAAGTATTAGATTGTGTACAACAGGCATTTGAGCGTTTCTACTATGAAGTGATGCAAAATGTCTCAGAAACTGTTCTGGGTTAACCACCTATGAGTTTTGACTTCTAATGACTAGCTTAGAGCAGAGTAGAAAAGCAAAGAATTGTAATTGCAAAAGGAAGCGTTTAAGCCAAATGAAGTCTTAAACTAGCCAATGAAGTATAACAAGCAGTCATAGGAGAATTTTCTTTTTCAGAAGCAGGTTTAGTGAGATCAGGTTGCTGTTACAAATTCTATCGCAGCTTTAACAAAAGCACATTTCCAGAAAAAATTGAAAGATTGTTGAACATTAAACAAAACATACCTTTGTTTAATTTAAGTTCATTTGTATGAACCTTTCTGCAACACACATAGGTCTAATTTCAAGTATTTTTGCTGCCTTTACTGGCCAATTCTAATATTATAAAATATTTTTTTAAAGAAATACAAAACATCTATAATTTCCCAAAAGCAAATTTAGAAAATAGAAAAAAACAGCGAGAGATTGAATTTTGTCACGCATGTGACATGCCCTACTGACACCAAATAATTTCTATTTTCAGCTTGTTCGGCCTGCATGAGTACCTTCATGCCCTTGCATCTGTGTGTTTATTGAAATTGTATATCATTTGTTCCATTTGTTATTTTATAAGCTATTTCAGAAAGAAACCAACTACAACAAAGGCTGACCGGCTCCACAGAGATGAATGCATAATTAAATCAACACCTCCAGCACAGTGTCAACAAACCTGAAAATGAAAAGCCTCATGAAGGTCAAATTTATTGCAGGCCACTTGCATTGGATATAGTTCAGTGCACCTGATAAACTGACAACCCACTGAATAGTCTAGCTTATAATGAATAAAGCATGTAGAGTAGAAAGTGCAGCATCTGTTCACATGACAGTGAACAGGAGGCAGATTCTTTCCTATCAAACAATGTCTCCAAAGCCCCTTCTGCCAACACAGGTTGTGAATCTGTCACAAAATTCATTCTGCTGCTGCAATTTTGTCTCAAATTAAATTTTTTATTTCATGAAAATGGACATAAAAACAAATGCATAATGTACAAGAGGAGTAATAAGTCTGAGCAAATAGAAGAAGCATCACAACAGACCACGCTATGTGAATGAAATGTCTGAAAATACAATATTGGTGAGAATGTCAGAACTACAGCCTGCTTTGTGTGGTTTAATGGCTGTCTAGGTCCCATTTCATATATTAACAGGTGTCTGTATACAACTATTGAAAGTCTTAAAATACAGTTTTGTTTTTCTGAACTAGCTTGGGTTTGGATGGTGTTTGGTTGGAACATACAGTGTCAGCAATGAGAAGAAACAATAAAAAGTGTTCCATGCTAATAGGGCCACAGAGTTTCACCTGCAAATCATGCATGCTGATCTGGGGAAGCTCGTTCAGCAGTTTGTAGAAAAACATTACGAACAAACAGCACATCCGAAGATTTTCAGTACATAGTGCAAAGCAGCCTCCAACAGAAAAATATCCTTCATGATGATGTATTTGCAGCACATGCAAGGTTTGCAACTGGGCCAGGTAAGGCTAACATCAACGCAAGAAGTGTAATTGGAAAGGTTATGTTTTAATTTGTTTGCTGTGATAGATGGTATACAGAGTGCCTTTTGTGCTTTGCAGTGGTTTCTGTGGAGAAGAATAACTGGGGTAGAAATAACTAGACAGTCTGCTTCATGAACATAAAGCATCACTGAAGAATTACGCATTGTTAGTAATAATCTTACATTTGAACAATATGTTGTTGTTTTTTTTTTTTTTTTTTTTTTTACCCAGTGCTTTCGAAGCTTCCTGAGTTGTGGTCTGGTCCTGGTCCAAACTGAAAACCTGATATTTGATATAATCCTATATATATCTAGCAATTTTCTATGTGTGTATGCCATGTCTTCGGGGAAGAGTGTATAATTGTAGCTATAGAAGAGAGGCTGGATACACCCTGCACAGGTCACCAGTCCATCTCAGGTCGAATTATTATGAATTAAACAGACATCTGTAATGTGAAGAAAGAGTTATATTAACTCAGGAAATTTATCTGCAGAATCATCTTCTACACATTAAAATGATTGAAGTATATATTGTTTTGGGAATGAGGGGCTGGTTGATTTCGGCCTGTGACCTTTTTCAAACAAACTTTTAATACATTTTTTTTTCTATTTCCCTATACTGCAGATATATTACAGCAGGTAATTTGTGAGCAGAGGGACTTTAGTGCATCCTTAATTCTTCATCCTGTGACTAGCAGCAAGTTTTTTAAAATTCCTTTTTCTGTAAATAAAATTAGTCAACAAAAAAATGTTAGTTAGATTTTTATCCAGATTTGGCTCGTGGTAGAGAAATATGGATAGTGCACAAAGAGAACAGTGGTTGTTGGGGCAGTAATCTGTTAATTATAAGGTTGGCAGATCAATCCCTGGCTTTTCCAGAACACGTCAAATTGTCCTTGAGCAAAGAAATGAATGAGTTCATTGGTATATGACACTATTAGTCAAAACTTTGGACACACTTTTCCATTGAGATTTTGCTAGTTGTGTTGTCCTTAATGCTTTCTTAAACCAATTGTAATGTTTTTATTGTCTTATGTAACACACTTTGTATGGTCTTGTACATGAAAGGTGCTATACAAATGAACTATCCTTGCCTTGCCATTGAGTCTAATAAGAAATTACACCCAAATATTTGACTGGTACAATGTAAGTGTAGGATTTATGACAAATTACACAAAACCACTATGTATATTGATGTGGAATTGCTCTGAAAATGTGTGATTAGGCGAAATTTCTTCAAGTGTAAAAGGTTTTGACTGACCAAACAAGTACTGTATGAATACACACCATTCAGCATCTTCCAGCTAGTTGTAAGGTTATTGAAAACAGCTGTGCGGGCCAAAGAAATACACTTTTAAACTAATACAAATGAATATTAAAAAATAGTCCAAATTGCTTGTGTTATTATGTAATGAACTGGTATTTTTTTGTTTTATATGTTATTACATAATGAAAGTATTGTTGCACAAGTGTACTGTGTTTACAAATGCATGTATGGCAAAAGGAGGCAGAAGTATTGTTCAACTATGTACTTGTATACCTGCAGTCAGTTACAGCTTGTCAAGGTTGGCCATTGAATTAAATGATTAAGGTCAGATATCCATAGAAACAAGGTAAGAAATGACAAATAAATAAATAAACAAATAAATAAAACAAATATTTATTCATCCATTCATTATCTTAACCGCTTAGTCTGATGAAGGGTCGCGGGGGAGCTGGAGCCTATCCCGGCAGTCTCCGGGCAAAAGGCGGGGTACACCCTGGACAGCTCGCCAGTCCATCACAGAATAAAAGAAATAATTACTTGAATTAGTCGGGTTGTACCTTGACTTTGTTTAAGCAAATGATTAGAACATGAAGGTGTCACCTTTATCGTTGCATCATACGTGTGGTTGCCATTGTGACTATTTGCTGAACATAATAACACCGTGGCTATTTGTGGCTCAAGGTCATTTTGTCATTGAGGCAATGATTTACAAGCCCTGGTTCAGGAAAATGTGATTAATGAAGTTGTTTACAATGCACTCGCTGAGTTCCAAGCTTCCTTGTTTTTGAATAAACACCAAAAACTGCTCTTCATTCACTCTAATTTGTCCTTGATCATGCCTGAAACAGTTGGGACTCAAATGGTCATATCTGGGCCACACAGCGGCAGGGTGGTGTGTGCTGTTGTCTCACATCGAGGTGGTCCCACGTGTGAATCTGGGCTGGGGGCCAAGATGTGAAGTTACCATATTAACTATGTGCATTTATAAGGATCAGTTTCTTCTCACAGTAAAGAAACACACTGAATTGACCAGGTTTAAATGTTAATGTTGCTTTGTTTCTGCTTTGCATCAGCTACTGCATGTCATGGACTGGTGCTGTCTGTCTGTGATGACCATAAAAGTGACACATCCCCTCTCCCCGCCACCCAACCCTGGAGGAGCTGTGACCAAGTCTGAGGTCATGTCCCTTCCACGATTTATAGAAAACCAAACTTGTTCAGAGATGAAACATTAACCATGGTCACCAAGTGAAATCCTCCATCACAGTTATGAAAGTTTGATCTAAAAGTCAGAAAGTAAAACAGTGAATTGTCTTCAAACTTGGAGTTCTTTTACACGTTGTGGAACATTTAAACGATTCTGTCCACGTGCATTCAATTTGATTTAGATGAAAAAAAAAAAAAATTGGGACGAGATTATTTTGCAATTAATGGTCTATTTTTAACTGCGTTATCATGCAGCTGTGGCAGTTCCAGCATAATTTATAATTTAAGAAAAAACCTTTACAATGCAGTACATCTCGCTGATGCATGAATTGTTGAAAAAAAATCAATGCCACATTTTTACACATGCAATATGTTACTTTTACAAAATATGTACAAACACTTTTCCTTATCCTAAATAGTATTTTACTTTTTATTCAGTATTTTTGATCTATTCAATAGAAATATTTCTAAAATAATATATTGTCGTATCTAAATAATAGATATCCTATAAAAAATCGACTCGTATTATTTTCTTGTCCTATTTATCACTGAGGTAAAGTTAGTAATTACATGTATGTGTCTATATGAAATTGTGTACTATATTTGTTTGTTCTTCAGTGAGTTGTAGTGTGTTCAGTGTCTCTCCTAATGTCCACTTAAGCCTGTAAATGTACTATCCTCACTTATAAGCATACTAGAAAACTGTCTTTACAAAGGTACCCACTGTGGATGTCACAATGCATCAAACAGAGATAGAATAGGCATAGTATAAAATATTCTAAAAAATTTACAGATGGACTGTTCATTATATGAAAATACATTATTTTCAGTCATTGTAAATATGCATTATTATAATGAAGGAAAATAACAATAAAATGCATTTCGGCAGGGATTTTAAAGTCTGTTTATACATGCAGAATACTGAGTAGAATAAATGAGCTGATAGTAATGTGTAATAAAAGTAGATATGAATGTGTAAGCATGGCTCTACCCTACTCTCTTTCAAACATTAAACTTTTTTTTATTATTATTAAATGACATGATTTGGATTTTGATGTAGACAGCTAACTTCTTTATTTTATTTTGGCTTTTATTTAAATTAACATTTGTAATGTGTCTTGTTGGTTTTTATTAACAATTTTGCTTTCTTTTTATGTTTGAAATTAAGATTTTTAACTTATTCCACTCATGCACGTAACATAAAAGGGATTAAAGACTTTCTTTTTAAATATTACAAAAAATATATATGGTATCTTTAACATTAACACAAAAAAATGCATTGCAAACATTTGGCATTACTATGCTTAACAGAATTACTGTCTCTATATGTGTTGCATTTAGAGTTTTGCTATGCTGTGCTGTGAGCTCTGCATGCTTAGAGCAAATGCATCTCCTGAAGTTTTCATCTGGAGAGGAAACTCAAGATTTCCCCCCATCAAAGAGACCAAGTTTATTGGTTAGAAAAAAAAGGCCACCCACCTTTAAGAGAGAGTAGATCAAAGACAACATTGCTCTTGCTTTCCTGAGTTGAAAAGTATCCCCAGTTGCTAATGGGAGCCCTGGTTTGCTGTAGTTTTGATCTGAGATGCTGTTATCTGGAGGTAGGAAAATGTTGTAGATTGCACTCTAAAGGTCACAGACATTTAGCTTTTATCTTTAATAGGAAAAAATGCACATTATTTGATAAACATGTTTATCTTCACACAATCCTTTCTTGTGAAAGATCCGTGTGCTTTGTATTATTAAAATAGTTATTACATTGCACACAATGTAAACACTATTATTCAGCTTAAGTGTTTTGGAAGAATGGGTGGAACTGTAAAAAAAATAACCGTCAAATGTAGTGGTTTTTCAAGAAAAAAACAAGTAGAAATATATCCTTGTTCGAGTAATTCTTAGCAGGTACAGTACCTACATACATAGTAGATGCAGAAATCTTAAGTGCATGTTGCCACATGTTATTATTATAAAATATGTATTATTCCATTTAAGTAACATAAACCTGCTGATTAGTTGACACTGAAGCAAGTTAAACATGCTCTGTTATAGTCAAAGCATGTATTACATGCATCATGAAATCCACAATGTGCTTCCACGGTGGTGCTGTGGCTCTTTGGGATTGCAAATTAGATGTAGCACATCAACCAACTCCACCCTCTGAATCGAAAAATGACTTTATTTTTTCACATCGTGGATGAGTCTCTGTATTCTGCATCTGCAGTGACAGTGATTTCCCCTGACAATCTGCAACATATTGCAGGGAGAAACTATCTGATTAGTAAAGACAACGTGCTTCTGTCCTCTACGATCACTTATGGAAAGAAGCAGGAGGAGTAAGGGGAAAAGACGCTGGTGAGCGTTGTCGCTTCCATGCTAAGCTTAGCTGGTTGCGTGAACAACTTTTCAACAGTTGCTCTCTGTCCCTACCATTGACTAGGCTGACTGATGGTTTTTACTTTAGGTTTGGAACAAGAATTTTTGGATGGCTAACACCAATGTCACATGATGATGACAGCATTTCCTGAAAATCACAATAATTAGCAGAAATTTACCCTTAAACCAGGTGACAAGCATGGGGCTGAAGACAAGCAGATGATATGGGCCTATTTTCCAACAACAGCATCTTAGCAGCTTCGAGTCATTGAATGATTAAGCAAACAACTACAGTTTGGCTCAATGATCAAAATCACATATTTACAACAGAATGACTGAAAAGGAAAGCCTCAACGTTGTCATGCACAAGTCAAACCTGGGTGAAATAATGTAGTGACTTCAAAAGAGCTATGCATAACTGAATGTCTACAAACTATGTAAAGAAGACTGTGCCAAAAGTGCTTCACATCAGTGTGAGAAACAGATAACACAATAAGGAAAACACATTTCATGTGTGTGTTAGTGTTAAACTCAGGTGCACTAAATTTTATGAGTTTGCTTCTTTTTAACGTGATATAAATCCTCATGCAGTGGAAATCTAGAAATTCATGTAACAATGGTGGACATTTTTGTTATTTAAAAAAAAGGTTTTTGTTTGCATATGATCACAGTTTTGAGTTTAGAGATTAAAAGTCACATGGCTCTATTATGTTTAGACGAGTTGCTGACACCAAAATTAAGATTTTATGTCTTAGCTATAACACTGTGACATTATGTTCATCGACTAGGACTTTAACAGAAGCCTTGGTAGCACAGAGATGTGTTCAGGGCCTGTTGGTGGATCTGTATGGTTGATATAGGGCCTGGCTATGTGCTGTGACAACTCTTTATTAAAATCTAGTACATTCGTCCTTTTTCTCCCTCCCCTCATCTCTACTCATCCTGTTGTTTTTACCACTCATCTCTCCCCCCCGATCTCAACAATTGGAGGGCTGGATGACTAGAGAAGGACATAAATTTACCGAGCCGCTCCAGGCAAGGTCTTCATTGTTTAGCTCATTTCTCATAATTTTATCTAAAGTCAGCAGTTTGCCTGTATAATTACACCGGGTTTCCGTGACTACACCTCAAGTACTCTGTGTCTACTGCATTGTTGAGTTTTTTGTTTTTTTTTTACACAACAAACAGGAGGAGAATCACTCAGTTCCTCTGTGACAGAGGTATGGCAGCTACAAAGAATAAGATTGAGAAGGAAAACTGTCACTGCTGCATTAAACATGAAATTGTCATTATGTAAGATTCTCATAAATTATAAAAGTGGCATACATCGCCCATGCAAAATATGTTTTTAATACTGCATGGCAAAAATCCATGGAACTGTACAACTGTCTGCAACAAATCTTTCTTATGGCAGTCAAAACAGCAGTCATGTAGGCCTACTTGTATGAGACAGATCTGTTACAGAGAATTTTTAAATGAAAGAAGTTTTCATTAGAAAATGAAAGCTGAGATGTATGCATGAGAGGTTTCCCCGCTGGGGTTGATGACTTTGCACACACCCTTTGTCCTAGTTTCATTAGTAATTAGGCAGCTACTAAAATATTAATCCAGTATTTTTAATGTGTAGCCGTTACAGCCATGGGTTATGATGTTCTGTCAAGGGTGTTAAATCAGCTAAATAAATACTATAGTGACCAAGACAGTTAATATATACTGTACATTTGATTCAGTCGACCCAAGCTCTATCACTAGAGTGGGCACGTGAGAGAGAGAAAGCGTGTGTGTGTGTGTGTGTGTGTGTCTGTTGAGGTGTGACTTTGCAGTGATTAATGTGCTACGTCTCCACTCTGTAAGAAGGAGATAATACAGAAGGCTGTGGCCTTTGTGTTCTTGGTATATGTTCATGCTTGGACCCATCAAGAGAGTTTTTAAACGGTTTTAGGAATCCTATTTGCAAGAATGTGTTCATGGACAACCTGCAGCGAGCAAGTCCAAAGGCAAAATAATAACTGAAAGCTGATATGTGAATAAATGAATACAAATGCAATGAAAATGGTCATATACTGCGCACACAATTTTGTCTCTTTAAGTTGTCTTAAATTAAATTCCCCAGTTTACGAGTTTATTATGATTGCATATAGAGCTGTGTTTGGAGGTATTATGGTTTAAACATTTTTTGGGATTTTTGACTAGTCTTTTTTCATATTGCATGCAATGCTATTATTATTGATATTAGTCACGCTTGTGCTTGTGTGCAAACATGTTAACTTTGAAATAGACCAACTGCATTGCATTTCTATTATGGATTAATATTTAAAATTCTACCATCCGAGGCTATTTCCCCGTTAAAATGTACCCATTAACTTAATTTCTTTTATGTTTCATCATTAAGTGGGTATGAAGCTAAGTAAAAGAAAAGACATGTAAGTCAAAAGATAACAAAACCATTTACACTAAAAGTCAGACATGCCTGGAAGAAAAAGAACAGGAACAAAATCAAGAGCCCCAGTTAAAAAGAAGAAAAAAAATGGCTCTTTTGACCACACAACATTCATGCTAGCTGTTGCCATAAATTATTGGAGTCGCAGGTGGTGTCAAATGGTGTGCAAGGTGATGTTCACTCGTTTATGTCCAGTTTGTTCTAAGCATAGCATTAAACCTTTCCTTTACTAAAGGTCACTAAAAGGCCTTTAACTGTCAGTGAATCATCGACTTCAAACCGTTTCCAGTTGCTAAGGAGCAGATAGAGTAGGCTAGCAACTGTTAGCTACTACAAGTTACTGCAAACGTTCACAGGTCATGTAAATATCCTACTGTAAAAAGGCTTGCAAGCACATGCAGTTGCTTTAATATATCAATAGTAAACTCAAGACTTTCTTTTTCTACACAGGGATTTGAGAAATAAATTTAAATAATTCCCAAAAACCAATTCTTAAACTAATGAAGTCCAGTTTAGACAGAAAACAAACAGGGGCTAGTTTTCTTTTTTAAATATCTGCATGTGAGCGACAACATGTAAGAAGTTTTCCATAAATGATTGTTCGTTGGAAAAAACATATTTTGTTAAGCAATATTTTAGTGTATTTTGTGGTAAATAAAAAATAATTATAAAGGAAAGTGTACCATTACAGCTGAAATTCACACTGATGGGATACAGATCATTTTCAAAATATAATACTAGATACACCTTTATTTGACCAGGAAGTTCCATTGAGATTAGAAATCTCTTTTACAAGGGAGATTATACACACAGATTATAGTAATATATTTTCTGCCAGTATTGCAGTTTACTATAAAACATGTTCTCAAGCAAAAACGTCAACATTTGAATGTCCATCAACTTGTATTTATTGTGTATCTATTGAGTTAGCATTTATTAGCGTCCCTAATGAGTCTTTTAAATAGCAAATACAATGAAGAGAGTGAATAAACAAGCAAGCTTGCTGTATAGGTTTAAGTCAAGATCATGCAAGCATAATCAATCCCAAGCATCAGTATATCTATTTGTCAATTTCAACATTTTTAAGTACAAAATAATGTAATTATTAATATGACAGATTCATATTTAATAATTCAAACTGTGATTTTCGTTACTGACAACTTGACACTATTCCTGTGTTTCATACCAATACTCCCATGCAAATTAAACAACAAACCACAGATATACACTTTGAGCATGCATGTGCACTTGTGTGGAGGGCGACCTGTCAACCACAACGATTCTTGGTAACTAAATAACTGGAATTCATCACGTGCTATATATATTTATATATATATAATTTTTTTTTTTTCATCAAAGTGCAACAACTTGACGCAAAAACATCCAGCCCAGTTTGACAAGTGGACATGTTATCTCTGGCTGCAAATTGTTTAGCAGTTGAACCTCCAGACAGCAATCATCCCCAGATGCCCGACTAATGTACCAAACAGTAGGAGGAAAAAAGAAAAAACACCTTCACATCCTCCCTGGAAGAATTGAGGAGAAAAATGAAAGCACAAATCAAAGATCTGAAACTAATATGTTCTGTATTTCGTCAACCACTCACTAAAGTAAACAGCTGATATATTAGTTGACTAATATATATTAGATATATTAGTTGATTAGTTGACATTACATTACAATTTCATGAAATCTATAATGTCATCTTGAGTTTAAAAGCAGCAGCTCAACTATAGGATTTTCAAAGCATTGACACCAACAGATTGTCTTAAATATAAATAAATGAAGTGCAATCATACAGTTGTGATGGGCTGGCAACCTGTGCAGGGTGTACACTGCCTCTCACCCAATGATTGCTAGGGTAAGCTCCAGCTTCCCACTACCCTGAAATGGACTACATGGTTAAGAAAATGGAGGGATAGATGGCAATCATACAAATAAGAAATTAATCTATTAAATTTATTTATGACAGGAGCTTTCATATAATAATGGATTTGATTTATATAGAACCTTTCAGGGAACCCAAAGCGCTTTACATTGTATCCATTATTCATTGACTCTTCATTCATACTTGGTTATGGTAAGCTACATGTACAGAGACATCTACCCTGGGGCAGACTGACATGGCAGCCAATCCATGCCAACAGTCTTCCCAACCACCATCAAACATTCATACACCAGCAATCTCAAAGCGAGGATGAAGTGTCTTGCACAAAGACATACAGTAATAAGAAATTTTGGATTTTTATCAAGGCCGTCAAAATTAAACTGTGAATGCAGAGATGAACCTGTTAAATAAGCAACTTCATTACTTCATTTTTAATACATATATACATAGACATCAGAGTTAGTACATATGTCATATTAAAAATCTAAATCTTGCATTATCTCTACGAGAGGACAAGATTTTGGATATGTAGGTGCTTTGTCACGGTAATAAACCAAATCCACCAAAAATCACTTCATCCATTGTATTTATGAAAATTCTGACCATTTTCCAGCGTCATATTTAGTATTTTTACTTCCAGGTGTCCAAAAACAACATTATTCAAAGTGTCCTTAAGGATCTGAATGTACCACTGTCTCCATGACAATGTGCTGATTTTAGGCAAGCAGGTGTCTTGTCAAAGTGGTGAAACAAATCCACCAAAAACCACTCTATCTTCCTTATTTTTGAAGATTCTGAATTTTTTGCTTCCTTACATTTAGAGGATGGCCAGAGGATGACCCACTTGATTTATGACACAATTTATAATTGTTGTTATGTGTTATGTTATTTAAGATTATGTTAGACCATGTCCACAGACTGGGACCAAACTATATATTAAGATGCAACACTTTCATCCAAAGAGAGTTTATTAGACACTACTTTTAAAATGTGGGATTGGAGAGGACAGAATGGCCTGCTCACTGTCCTGAACTCAATCCTGTTGTACCCTTGGGGAATCAGCTTGGTGTGGTGCTCATATTCAATTGACCAACACAACCAAATTGCCTGATTTGAAATAAATGCCAGTTAAAGAATGGTATTCCATCCCATAGCCATGTGTGAGAGGGCACATGGGTATAAAGGCACATGGGTGTCAAACATATCGTAATGGGCGCTATAATCTGTCTGCTTTAGCGAACCCATTCTCATCAAGCAGTACTTCAGTGATCTTTGACTTCTTAAGTTTATTAATGTATTCAGCTGCTTTAATAAATGAAAAGCTTAATAAAATGCAGCTGGATACATCTACATCCACCTGGATTTATGCCTACCTAACAAACTAACCAAAGTTTGGAATACTGTGTTGGTGGTCAGAAGCACAGAAGCACTACATGGTTTCCTTTCAACACATCAGACTGCCTATACAACTCTGAGCCCTGACATCTGCAGAAATACTCGTATCGCTCTGTAGTTGTAGGGTGTATCAATGATAGACAATAAGCTGAGTACAGAGAATTGTCCACTCTGCTAAAGTGTGCGGAAATGCTCAACTCATCCTAAATACGAACAAAAACCAAACAAGATGGTTGTGATGAACAAGAGTAAACAAAAAATTGTTTACATGGTGAGAGAAGAGATGGAGGTAGTGGAGAAAAACAAGCACGTCTAATCCTTTGAACATACTTAAACCTGCTGTGTCTTCAACTCTACCTTGTTTGTTTCTGTCAGAAGAAGACGCGACTGGAGACACTCAACTAGAAAATGGCTGCAGGTCCAAGTGGTATCAAGTCCAGGTTTTCCGTGTTTAAAACTCACACACCACATTCTGCTGCTCATCCACAAGTATATCAAGGGGAATGCATAGGCTTTTCGGTTGTATATTTATTGCCAAGAAGCTTTCACTGCTACGAAGAAATAGAGGATCAAACAGAAAGTCTCAGAAGACCAGAAAATCTATGAAGTTTCAGGCGTTACTGAAGGACAAACAAAATGGCCAGACAGTTCCAAGACAAATCTGAAGGGAACACAACAGAAAAAACGAATTTTGTATTGGCTTCTGGTCTGATATAGCCATGTTTATTAGGGACACTGTTACACCCCATCATTCCTTAACAAGCTAAGGCTGTCCTTCCTTACTCTGCTGCATGTCTTTTTCCTGGATAATTTCTTTTTCTAACTAATGCCTTCATTCATCTGAAAGCTTAAGGCTGTGAATCAATTCTAAGTGATTCCATCTGTTGGAATCCTCAGCTAAATGATTTTTTATGAACTGCTATTACAATCATAATCAATCGGATTGATTTGGATTAAAGCTAATTGGATTTCATTTGTTTGCAATAAATGAATGGAAGTGGTCAATATTAGAATGATTTAAGTTGTTTTTTTGTTCTACTTGTATCTCAAGTGCTTTCAGATAACTTTGGCACAGAATAAATAAATAGAATTTAGGAGAATCAAGATATGAAATGTACCTAAAACAGAAATGTTAATGACCAGATAACCAAGGATAGTGTAATATTCCCATTTTTAATACAAAATGGTACTGTTGGAAAAACTGTGAAGCAATAGCATCTTGAAAGATGTGAGTATTTGCTCTCTCACTGCTTGTTGTCCTACATCCAATCAAACTACTCTTTATCTCTTTAAATGTTATCATGATCATCCACCTATGCATACCATTTTACTGCATCTTATTCTCCATCTCTTTATGTGGCTACAATAAACAAAAGGGGCTAATGTAACTAATCTGTTAAAACAATCAACATGTTATGGATATCCAATATCTCGTAATTCTGACTGTTTGATTCATACAGATTCAATGCATGATAAATGCAAAATGTCATGCCACTCTTGTATTACTAGAAATCCACGATAGCCATGTCTGTTGCTCTGGATCCAACAAACCAACTGGATTACATCCTCATTGAGAAAATTACTCCTTTTCAAAGAGAGACACCACTGGGACCTCTGTGGTGGACACAATGGATTGTCAGCATAAAACACAGTGAGTTTCAAGCCTCATTTATTTAACTAGCAATCAAACTCCTGAGCTTATAGGCTAATGTTAGCTAAGCATTAGCTCATTAACTAGGTTATAGCCTTGACTAAGTGTCTATACCAACTATTTCTTTAGCATTATTTCTCATTGATTGGTCCTACAATGCTCTCATGTTATTCTGCATAAATAGCATGTCATTTCTTTGAGAATAATTTATGAATATCTTTAGCTGCAAAACATACCTTTTATACTGTTAAACTGTAATGTAAAGTAGCTATAAAGTATAATGGATTGTGTCACCCTTTTACAGTATGGCATGCAATGACATGTAATAAATACAAAATGACTAGTAGTGTGACACACACAACTGTGTGTTTTTAATATGTTTGCTGAATGAGTCTGAGCCATGCTGGCACTCGGCTGGCAGTCAAGTTGTGGGTTCTTCATAAGTCTCTTCAATGATTTCTAGATTAATATCATCACCAGACGTAAACGCAGGGGTTTTTATTTGACGATTTCTCCAGAACAACCACCCAAAATGCATCTTTTCACAATGCCTTTTTCATCATTTGAAGCCACAATCATTTGAGCATTTTACAAAAAGACAAATTCTCACTCTCATGAAATTTCCCTTCAGGAGTTCATTTATTTCATTAAAAATGAAGATTCTTATCGCTTTATGGCCACTAACTTAGCAGCAGCAGTACTACATAGCAAACACAGGGTAGAACAGACTGTGTTCGGTTTCAGACCACATTATTGACTACATTGTGTTGTTTTGCCTCAAGATGACTACCTAAGCATATTGGAACATACTGAACACAAACTCTTGTTAAATAGAAGAAGGCCAGCATATACTGTATGTATACAAAAAAAATCTGGTGGAATGTTTTTTCATGCTGTAGCAAGGAGAAAAAGAAAGTCTTGCCACTGTTCATCTATTATTCTGCAAGGCTTTTCTTTGGTCTCATACAACAATTTGACATCTCATATTATTTGTATCTGTTTGAAAAATGAAGAAATCACTGAGGTTTGGTTCAACAACAGAACACCTGACTGGGACCGACTAATCTATTTCATATTGGAAATTGGAAAATACACCATTTCTTGTGCCTTCAATGAACTGATAGAATGTCCTACAAAAGGAGGGGACAGTGTAAAAGGCAGGTTCTGAGAATAGGAGATGAAGGGAAGAAAAGCCGACAAAATATCCAAGGAGAATCTGTTTTGGAAGATGCTAATAGGATCTTACAATGTGAATGAGTGGAAGGGACAGTAACCAAATGGCAATTCTGCATTGATCCTGACACACAAAGGCCTTCTGGGACAAAAGACAGAGGGAGAAATATAACTTGCAACAAAAAAAGGAGGAAATTAAAAAGCCATTCTTACAGGGTTGTGAAAGGCAAGGTTTATAAGCCCTTGTCACATACTCCCAAAAGGCATAACCCCATTTTCATATACAACTAATTTAATCAAGGTGACTTCTCCTTTCTGTCTCTCTAAAGGATAAAAAGGGAGTTTGCTTTTCCCTTGTGTCCACAAGCTAACATATTGTGTGCTACAAATTCTGTCTGAGGTTCATCCTCCACATAAACTCAGCAATGCTAATCTGTAATGTGGACAGCCTCTCCTCCTTGATACTCCCCAGAGAGCCATTTCAATGAATGCCCCAAAACTTTGCCTCTTCTAATATTTTCTGTAATATTAAGGTTTAGACCATGTTAGTTTGTTGAAACAAAAGCGTGAGGCTAATCCTGAAACTTAAAATCAACTAATATTGATAACTAATCTAATATTTGGAGGTAAAAATTCTGAAGCTTGTGACAGAACTGACCTTTTTATGTTTTCATGATTTTGAATTGAATGTAAGAACAACTAAAGAAACTTTGTTTGCCTTAAAGGTTTTTTCTTGACACTTATCAATTCCATGTTTAAAACATCTTACGTTCTATCTGCTCATCAGATTTTCATGTTGATGCTTTCCTGTTCACATCTTCAAAGCCCTATTTTGAGACACAAATTAAGTGTGACAGACCCAGCCATGTGACACAGAAAAAAGAGAGCAAAAATAAAATCAAGGTCTGCTGTGTCAGAGGATGCCGTGCTGGGGTTTGTGGTCTTGTACAATTGGCTTGGTAAACAGCTGCCTCTTGCACATCAAAGAGTCATTCACACAAGGGTAAGGAATCTTTGAGCAGATCTTTTCTCTTTTTTTTTTTTTTTTTTTTAACCTGACTTACTCTGCTAATGTCTGGAAAATAATGCTAAGTTATTTCAGGTTGATATGGCACTAACCAATGCCCTTTAACATGTTAAGTATGAGCATTTATATTGACTTCCTCTCTGCTGGTGAAGTAGAAATCAAAATTGATTTCTAGATGGATCGGTGTGAAACTAAACCCCAGACACAGAAGATTGTGATTCATGAAGCTGACATTACAGAGGCCAAGGACACGACCTAGCTGATTATTAGCTTGCAATTGATTCATGCAGTCATCTGGCTGTGTTAGCAAGACAAGTCACAGCTTAACTGTGTTCACTTAGTGTGTCGTATTTGTCAAGTTTAACATGTAATCACGTTTTCTCGATTAACTGGAATAAGATCACATATAAAGTTTGCTCATAAGTGAAACAAAAGATTGACATATATGATACAATTAGTTAGCAAACATTAGCAAGCAAATGTGCTAAGCTAGCATGATAAAAAAAATTGTCACTTATACCCATTAAATACCCAATGAAAGTGTCACTATGTTAATTTATTCTAAAAGTGAAAAATATCCTTTTCAGGAATTCAGTTTAGGATCATTACACAGACAATTATGCCATTAAAAACTTATAAAAATCTATCCAGTGCCATTAAAACACTTCTTAAAACTCTTAAAACGAGCTGTCCTGAGCTGTATGCTGGTCTATCAAGCTAAGAAATGAAGAGAAAGAAGATAATCTGTCATGTTGAGACACGTACGTGGCACAATAAGCTTGCATAATTTCCAGAGATATATGTTTATTGGATGTATATTTTACATATGGATGTAGTCCTGCTTTGATGAAATGGATCTACCAACTTACGAAGTTGTGCACAATGACTCATTAATTTCTGGCTGGTGTGTTAGAGCAGAGATACATGACAAAACTGCAGGATTGTGGCCCTTAAGAACCAGAAGTGGACATCCTTGACCCAGACCATCTGATTTTAGGGAATTACAAGGACAACTTGCTGCATGACAGAAATCAGTGGGCTGAACTGTTTCACAACCACCTATCTTTTCTATTTCAACAAGCAACATGCTCATAATAGTGTATGTTGATTTGAATCTTCTTGTCTTATTCTTTCATACAGAACTGTCAATGCTTCAAATCTATTTTAATATATCCATACCTTGTTTGTTTGTTTGGGATTTTTTAAAAGCATTTTTTCTTGATTTGAACAAAAAGAGGAGTCAAAAGTTCTGACAGGTAAGCAGGTAAGTCAAATTCACAGTCATTACAACCAACACCCAGTAAGAAGTCCACGAACCACAGAGAAAGCAAAAAAGAGAAACAAAATGCAAGCCTAACAAATGAAAAATAAATAGAATTGATAAAATAGAAATACATTTGGTATGAGTGGTGGAGATATATAATGCAGGTTTATTTTCAAATAATGAAAATCATCATAGTCAATAAAAAAATTATTTAACAATCTGGGAAAAATGCAACAAAATGTTAATTTTCTAAATACCTAAAAAAAGAAATAAATAATGTTTTGTGTAATGCAGTATTTTTATTTGATGATGGCTAATTAGAAGAGCAGCACGGAAGGTCAGACTTTTTTCTTTTTTATACCAAGGTGAATGTGTCATGTTTTTGCCACCCTGATCTCCTGGCGCTCATCATTGGTAACTCGATCCACCTGCTGGCTTCCTAATTGCCTCTGCTACCTCATTCAGTTCACCTGGTTTCCTTTTCTCTCACTGCCTACTTAAGCTCCCTCCAATCCCTCTTTTTCTGCCAGATAATAATCAGACCTATGTCTAGTTTTGTTCCAGCGTTCTACGGATTGTTCCTCAGTTGCCGACCTTCTGCTTTATGCCCCTGGATTACCCTCCTTGCCTTCCCCTCGACGGACACCGCTACCTTTCGGATCTTCTGGTTACCGACCCTGCCTGTCTTTGGATCTGAGCCTTGTCTTTGCCTGGATGAGTATTTTGCCATCCTGTTTACCTCCCAGCTGTTGCCTGGTTTCCTCTGCAGACCACTCCCCTGGACTGATCTTCTGTTCATACTCCTTCACCAATAAACTGGTCATTTGTCCCGAACTCCCTGTGTGTGGCTGAATTACGGATCCTCAGGGTAACTCATTACAGAATGCATATTCAATTCAATGCATATATAGCCGTTGACAACACAGCAAAGCCAGCTTTGGTTGGAGTTTCTTCCAACTATACAAAATTTACTCCTTTAGTTAAGCAAACAGTATTTTTAGCAGCAACAACAGCAGCAAGACATCCTCTCCAGAGTAAATCATCTAAAGAATCCATGCCAGAGGTCATAGACTTTTGATGCAAGTAAAGCCTCAAAACTATATAACTAGATCAGTTTTTAGCATGTTTTTAGGCACCATTAAAATAGTTGGCTGAATATTTTTCTGACATTTTCATTCCAATAACTTTTTTAATGGTAAGCAGCAAAGACAAGATCAGTGGTTTATTGCTTAGATGATGGAAAACTGATGTAACACTTTGCAGTGAGGGATCATAAAATCATATTCTTTCTTTAAAAGGTTCAAACTTTGTTATCTTGAAATCTTACATGTTAACATTAAATACTCACTTATAAACTGTTAATATATCAAATATTTGCCTTTTTACATTTTGGACTTTAGCTTTTCTTCATGGTCATCCTTTATCCTTTTGTGACACTTTGTTGATTTCCATGGCAAGGAGAAATAGACAGCAAGCAAGGATGATAGACTGACAGAGATTAGATAAAATGAATAATTGATGTGCATGAAATCATAGGCATGCGAGTCTTTAGTCTTTATACTCCCTCCCAGGGGAAGATGGAGATGAGTGCAAGATTCTGAATTCCAGGCCTCTAACGCTCTGATGCATTTTCACCACTAGGGACCTTATTAGTTGATGGGTCACCACATATTGCACCTCCAACAGAACAGACTCCTGCGCTCATGCCAGAACTTGCCTTGATTAATTATCAAAAGAGGCTGCATCCAGCTGCCACAGGCAAGAACATAGGTCTACCACCACTACAAATTCTGCTGCTAATAGTGATCCTGCTGTTTGCAGACTGTCCCTTGCAGAATTGGAAGCTGCTTTCCATGTGATCATGCCAAACAAAAAAGACATGCTTATCTTATACATATTTATAGTTTGAAGTTGTCTTTATCTGTCGAGATATTTTCTTCTGATCATTTTCACACCCACTTGTGAAGACTCCCTTTATTTCAGTTGATTTCTGATGCGTTCCCATTTTAAATGAGCAAAGATTTATGTACCAACAATCGCAGATGTAAACACCATCTGCATTTTTTTTTTAAAAAGCTGTGACTATTATTTTAGTTCAGACAAAAGAAGGAATATGTTGTTCTATCATCAAAAAGAGAGAAAAAAAATTATATATTTTATATGGTTTATATATCTATATCTATCTATCTATCTAGATAGATAGATAGATAGATAGATAACCCCACATTTTGGAGGATCAAACTTTCTGTTATTCCCTTCAGACTCACCTATTTCCCATTAGAGAGGGCATGGAGATCCAGAGACAGAGAATGTGAAGCAGATATATGGACAAAAAGACTAAACAGATCCAAAGATAGAAGAAGTAGCTCTTTTCACTGTTGGATATAATTTAACAAAGCCACAGGACCAGACAGATGATGCTGAACAGCTGCACACAAAGTACTTTTAGAACAGAGCATTCCATCCCTTCCTATGGCACCAATGTGAAGACAGACCAGACACATTTGGAGAATTTGATCCTTTCTCTGCATTTCTCTCTTGTCAGATGTGAACTTTAAATGATCTCTTGAGTTGTTCTGTCATTGTATTTTACGAAAGTACAACAACAGATTGCAGTCATATCTTGGTTGAATCTATCTGCAAAGCAGCCATGGTGACCTGTGACACAGTGCATGATGGTGGGGTGTTCAGTTGCATCACAGCAAGAACGTTCCAGGTTCAGTCTTGGCTGGGTCGTTTGTGAACTTTGTGACCCCATGTGTGCAAATGACTTACTCCTACTCTCCATAAAAGAAGCATGTTAATGGGTTATGAAAATAGATTGATGAATAGATCTGTACGTTATCTAATAGAAAGTGGAATTGGATATGTAGTCATGCTATTCAAACACTTAGCATTTATATGATTGTATTTCAAAGAACTCAGCAGGAGCATGATGACACTAACTTTCATCATGTCCTACACAGTTTTGTGTTTAAAATAACATTACATTATCCTAGTATGAAGCTACCTCTGCATCCAACATGCCCCTTGGTTTTCTCTCTGTGCTGAAGTGTCTCTGCCTATTTGGGAGGTCCAGTTATCTAGTTTGTAGAAATCTTTTCAGTTACTATTTTTCTGGTAGTGAAAATAGCTAAAGTTCTCACCAGCAAGGACATAAGTACCAGTACCATGAACCACTCTCCCCCATGTGAAGATCAGCACAACACTGTTGTCCATTCAGTTGTGTGTATACCCTGTTGGAGCTCCTTATTCCCTTCTGACATCCTCTTTACAGCACTGTCAGCTTGCTTTAACCCTCCCCAATAAGTCTGCTGCCTCAGTGGACCCACTGCTGTTTTATATAACTGGTATTAGAAAACTGGATAACCAGAAATATGAGGGCTAAAATCAGATTGTTCCCAAATCCTCAGTTTTAAGAATACTTTCCCTGATCATCAAGTGGGTTTCAGAAATTCAATTCAGTATTGACAAAACTCTAATAATACCAGGACACCACAATGTGATTTGAGTCGTAAAATATTACGTCTCGGTTGAAACAGTTAATTGTAAAAGAAATTGTAAAATTACAAGATTATAAGACTTAGATTTGTGTAGCACTGAGCGAACCTGTTACAGTTCAGGTTAAACGAGTGCAACAATTCAAACTAAACATCAGTGGACAATAGTTGTTCCATCGATTACAAAATCAGAGAATTCTGAAACTTGTTGGACCTCTCCTAAATGTCGTCAAATCAAGTAACCTAATAAAAGGAAATCCATCTGGGCAGCACTTCATCAAACAGACCATTACCCCATAATGGTTAGATTGAAGCCACTCTTGATTAAAAGTGCATGACAGCTCACTTGAGGTTTGACAAAAGGGCCCTTAAACAACTCTGAAAAGGTGAGTTAAAAGAGTGTTTGCTCTGACAAAAATGGAAGTCCTTGGGAAGCACTCCAGGGATCTGTGTCTGGTGAACATCAAGAACTGCTGATCAACAGGGACTATAATTTCTAAGGTAAATCATAAAACACAGGACAGCTGCTAAAGAGGCTTCTAGCACACAGACGTGTCTTTAAATTAGATATTTCAGACTAAAACATGTTCACCCCTTGACCGAAACCCCGAGAATGTTCACTACACGGAAATAAAGAGTAAGCAAGCAACAAGGAAATACATGGTTCCCAGTGTTTATTCTCCCTTTTCCATTAGTACTTACTTGACTCTTCTCTGCCTGACAGGGGTCTCCTGGTTTAGGTAGTTTTCATGTGAGGACCCTCTAATGTGGGTGAGTTCCTTGTAACCACATGTTTCAGATGCTGTGATCTCATTTGTATGCAACACAAACACAGGTGTATAGGATACCAACACAATTGTATGTCTTGCCCAAATGAATCTCAAAAGCTTGATCCAATCTAAAAGACAATATCACAAGTAGTCTGAAAGCAGCAAGAAGAAGCATTCTGGAAAAGTTCAAGAGACTTTGGGAGCTATCAAAGATGAGAGAATACAAATAAGACCTTGTATGGGGTAAGCTAATGGTAGCTGACATTAGATTACTCGTTTATAGTGTAGTGTCGTGTACAACATTATAATGACTGCAAGTTGTCACATTTGGGTATAAAATTAGGTTTGATGTGTGATGTCTCTCTTCAAATCACTGTTGCAAACTGCCACGCTGAAGAGAGGGAGCAGTTGCCTTCTGCAAAGTAATGACATTGTGCAGCTGCATTTCAGCTTGTGGTGGCCGTTCTCCAAGTTGTAGAGCAGTGGTTCACAACCTTTTCCTGCAGGGCCACCATATTATTCACATCAATAAGGTCTCCTTTTTTTGTCTGCAAATTCTTCACTGTTTGTCAATCAATACTTAAAAGAAAAGCATAACTGTTTCTAATGTTTGTGTATTGTTAGGTACTCCATTTCAACACCTTCACTGGCTTCCAATAAAAAAAAAAAGAAAAAAAAGTTTAATCTCACTGCCATCACAGCCAGGGCTGGACTGGGACAAAAACTTGGACAGGGCATTTAGAGCCAAGATCGGCCCGCCAGGTATCAATGGAACGACAAACACTAGGAATAAATACAAACTTTCTTATGAGAGTGCTTTTACACTGCCTTTTTGGTGTGTATATACTTGTCTAATGAACTAAAACTAACACCATCTTTCCATCCCATTATTTTACTATGTTGGTGTCATATTATATAACTTGGTGGAAACCACAAGTAGAAAATTCTTTAGAATAACATCAATGAAATAATCCACTGTGTGTATATATTAAAATCCCCAGTTAGGATGAAATGGTTAAAATCAACACAAAATTCACAACTAAAACTTCCACAGTGTTGTGGATCTCTGTAGATAATTAAAAATAGAATTTTAGGATTACCACTTAAATAATAAGAAGTCTTTAAGAAATCTTTGATAGCCTATTGTTGGAAAAGTAGTCGCAGAAGTATTCCCGTGACATACACACACACACACACACACATATATATATATATATATATATATATATATATATATATATATATATATATATATATATATATATATATATATATATATATATATATATATATATATATATATATGTGTGTGTGTGTGTGTGTGTGTGTGTGTGTATATATATATATATATATATATATATATATATATATATATATATATATATATATACAGCTAAATAAAAAGTAACATAATAATATGTACAGTATATAGTCTGGCAGGCATTCAAAAGAAATAAAGACACCAAAGAAAATGTCTTTATATTTGAAGAAATATTTAAATAAGGCAGCTTATTCTCCTCCTTTTTTTTTCCTATTTTAGCAATTATTTTAAAAAACTAATATGAGCACTTACTACATTAATAAAGCATCACCTTAACCCTTTCACAGTAGCAACACTCAGCACACCTCAAATGGATAGGATAGCAGCATTGTTGGCTACTTTATGACTAACAAGTGCCAGAAGTTATTTATAAAGGCTAATATAAAACATTTGATTATTTTTACTGTTAAAAGTAATTCCCAGGATGAACATGGCAGCACTTCCTTTCTGTTTGTTGTTCTCCATCTTGATCTCCTGTCTCTCTCGTGACTGACTGACTGACTAACTGACATGAAAACCGTGGCCCAAGAGGGAGGGGGCATCAGCCATGTAATTGGTCCATACCAGGATCCATCATGACTAATTGTTTGTTTACCGATAGCCATCGTAGTGATGAATACTGTTATGATTAGTACTGTAAGTTAAAGAAAGAAAAAAAATAAATAAACAACAAAAGGAAAATGCAACTGGCCAGCCCGAGAGACTACCAAAACCAGACACTTTAGTCTGAAAGAGAATAGTCAAAGGAACAGCCTGTAAACTGAATGAAAAAGCTCTGGCTCTGAGGCCCCTAGTAAAGTAAGCCCGAAGGCAAGAGGGAAGTTTTATTCAAATCTATCCCATTTACCATGTGGCAGTAGATCCAAGAGGACATAATTGCAAGACAAATATGAGACATTATGTACTGAGATTACTTGTATCTGCTCTTTGTATGCATGCTTAGAGCCTGACCTAAGCCATTACATTCCCCTCTGGAGGATGATTCTCCAAGATAGAGGTCAGCTGATGCTAAAATAGGTCTGAATTCATCTGGATGCCATGAAACACTGCAAGACACTGTCTCCATTGGGTAAAATTGCAAGCATCCCTCCTGGACCTACACATCATCCCCTAGAAAAGGGATTAATAACTGAATAAATATACAGGCATAATGGAAGCGCAATTATACTCAGTAAAGGGATGATTGAATTTCTACACATTGAATGCAAATATCAAAGGGCAGGAGGTAAAGGAAACGTTCCAATTATTTATCTCATAGTAAAGACCACAAATGTGGACTTCTACACTTGGTTGGTAAATTCAACACTAGTCCAGGTCTGAGAAATTGGTACTTTTCATTGTAGCCAAGGCTACATTTTCTGCATTCTAACCCTCTGCATTACTTTTGATTTCCCACGCTTTGGAAGTCCTATTCACACATTCTATTCAGTACACATCACCTTGCCTGACCAATGATGTTTCTACCCACATTCTTCATACCAACGGGTCCTTTGATGCTTCTAGACCTACAGTTGTGCACAATCCACCACTTCCTAATTACCTCTATTTCCCCCAGGCAGTGTTTAGAAAGAAAAAAAAAGCCACTTTGAAAGTATAACTTTTAAAGTAGCAAGCTGTAATTAAATCAATTTACACTGATTTTGAATCTGACATTGGGCTTAAGTTGAATGCTCCTTCAATGACACTTCATGTTTTTATAACATGTGAAGCTAATTACGTGTTATTTTAGAATATAACGTGACACATAGTTAGCGTTTCATTCATCAAGAGTACATTCTGTACCCCCTCTGGACACAGTTTATGTTTACCTTTCCATTTTGGGTAAAACAGCCCATGTCTTTATTTAGTCGTAAACCAAATGACAAGTGTACAATCATGTTGGTGATGCAGACCTGTCCTCAGTTAGCAATGGGAGAAATGTAGCTCCTCTTTTCTCCAGAGCTGTTTAACAGGAAACTGTTGGAGTGAAAACTCTGGGTTTATTAACCCTGGGACCAGAGAAACACCTGGGTTTTAGTTCTAGATGGAGAAATCACTTCAAGTCTGAGTCAGCTAGCAGCGTAACTTACTCTGTCAACCTAGCCTGCTCGCTTGCAGGTTTACTTCAGCTCACTTTGTTTATATCTCCTTCTCTCCTGCCAAGTCTGATAAAGCTGCATGATATCTGGTTTAGTTTCCTCTTTCTTGTATTCCAGGTGAGAGTACACAATATAGTACCTAACAACAACAACAACGGCAATCAAAGTTTTAGTTGAACAACACTTTCTTACCAAGATTTATCATGTTCAAACCATTTTGATAATCAGTCCAGGAAATATAACAGCAATATCTGTCTTTATATTAAAACATGACTCATGACAGATTCATACTCTGTGTGTTTCAAATAAATTTAAGCTTAAAATCACACGTTTCATTATTTTTTCTAACATATAACTGGACATCTGAATATTTACTCAAGTTTAACCTTTAAAATTTTTTCAACAACCTTTTCTCTGTTGCCGCTGAATAAATTTTAAGATTTTAATATTTAATAAACTGCCAGATTCCAGCACTTTATAATCCATTAAGGAAATTTAGGTCTACTAAATGATGGATGAGTGGACTATACATGGAATAAAATGAAACAGTGATAACTTACTGAGTCTGTTCTCCACTCAAACTCAAGCCTCTTCACTGCTGCTGTGCTTTTAAAAGATAAACGTGCTCTGCCACACATTTCCAACAGCAGTACATTAAAATGGAGGCATTTTAAATGTGCAGGACATACTTCACAAAGCTGAGCAAGCCAAATGTGATGCTTTTTTTTTTCTTCTTGGACTGACAAGCTCATGTGTCCGTGCATATTCATTAATGAAAAATGGATGCCATAAAAACTTGAAATGTCCAATGCTGTAGCATTTTCTTATACATAAGTAAAGGTTGTGTCTGCAGACAGTGTTCCTTGCCAAATTGTGCAGTGAATCCTTGAAGGCTCAACGGTGAAAAAGAATGCTGTTCAGTTCCCCATAAAACATTTACAAAAGAAGCCTGCATGCATCCATGTTTGCTAGTTTGCAGTCTTCTTTAACCTTATATCTACTAGCTATACAATATACCCTTCAAAAAGAGCCATCCGTTGGGATGGATGTGCATTGAAACAGAATTCCTTACACATGCGTGCACAGCATGAAACACAAAGAGCAAGTTGTCCTCCTTACAAAAATTGCCCTGTGGGTGGTGTGCACATACAGAAAAAAAGTAAATTGCACTCAAATCCAATGTGACATCTAGTGTTTTTTAGAGCAACTGCATGGGAAGTTTCAAAAGTACACCTCTTAATAAAGTGAGACAATTAATTAAACCCTTACCATGTGATCTTGCCTAAAACCCAGCTAATATGCAAGAATGTGTAATTATAACACATAGCCATGACGTGCCAATGCGACAGGTAAAATGGTGTCTACTAAGGTCAATGCAATCCTTCAAAATTTTCAAACTCAAACCATGTAATATGTTACATCATGTTGAAAATAAATCTCATGTGTGGAAATCCCACCTTTGAAATGTCTGGTAGAGAGTGGTACATACAGCTATATTGTACAACTTCTTCCTTTCATCTGAAAACATGACCATACTCAAATGTGGATTAACTCATAAACTGAATTTCCCTTACCCTCGAGAGGGCAATTCAGAGCAATGGTTGCCAACCTTCTTTTCTGAAAAATCCCTACCCATATTTTACATGCAGCTCTGCCTTCTTCCTCTCCACTAAGACTTCATGGTCTTGTGCATGTGCATGTGCATGTGCATGTGCATGTGCAAAAGCTAAATGAAAGCTTAGTCGCAGAAACTTTACAGGCAACAGAACTCATTAAATCCTCATCTTTGTTTTCTTATTGTCAACAGCAATGAAGATGTTGTCTATAAATTTGAATGTGATAATAATCTTAACATGTATGTTTTTGGTTTTTTTTTTTATAGATCTGCTTCAACAGGATGCCCTTTATGGTATACAACTCCTTGTCTTTGTCCCCTGTACATTTCTTTGACCTGCTAGATGGAACAAGTTTGCAGCAATGTGAATAAAACAACACATAGATTGTTGCACAAATTCAGTTAGTAAAAATCCCACACACAGTATCGTCATAAAAAGGACATTGTTGATTCTCCCAGTTTAAAAATGACCAAAATCTGCTCTTTATTTTGCATTTTGAGGCCATATTTGCACTTCATACTGTGTGAGTCATGACACTGCATCCCCTTGTTCTTATTGTAGAGTGAACTTCCACAGATCATAGTGTTTTTATCAAAAATGTATCAGTCTTTGTGCAGAGTTTTAAAAGGCACTCACTCAATGACGCTTACATATACAGTTTCATAAAACACACAACCATCATCATTACCTTAAGAAACAGCAGCACTGTCCTCCTGATCCAGTAAGTTATTTATGCCTCTGTATATGTGCACATGCTCACTTCTCGTATTAATCAAACTGCTTCTTTCCAGCGTTAGATAAACAATATGTCTGTGTTTGCAATTTTACATATATTAATAACCTTTTATAACCCACACAATCATATGATGTACACTGGGCTAGTGCATCTAATTAGCTAATGTGTTGCTGTCTGCCACAAGCAACAATTGGTCTGTTGCAGACTGCTATTCATGACTGAAAAATACCTGTTGTGTATTGTTAGTGCCATAAATATCATGACAGCGGCTGAGAAATAGCTCTGGGAATGCATGCATGTATTAATATGGAAAATAGCTATTACCTTCAATAAGTATGCTTTCCCAGTGCAGATACACGTTCAGTTTCAGACAGATTATGCAAAGGGATTTCGTCACCTGACCAAAAAGTGCGTGGCGAAGTGACGGCCCTGTGTGTTTTTAACAGCTTTGGATGTATTCACCATTGTGGTTGAGCAAAGTGCAGTGTGAAAACAAACTATAAGAAGGTGCAATCTTTCTTAGCGTGTTGATTCTCTTCCACATATGACAAAAACAGATTGGGAACTTGCGGTTGAGAATATTCTAATATAGCTTGTACTTATAAACAAATACAAACAAATGACCTATTTGGTGGTTTTAATTGGAGGAATTGTTGAAACAAGAGCTGATTTTATGAAAACAACATATAAAAGATAATCATACCACCACTTAAATGCCTAATCCTCAATTGGGTACTTTTAATAACAATTAGAAAGTTTAATTTTAAATCCAACTAGGACTTAACACTAATTATTCATTATTAATTTAGCCTCACAAGATTTGTTTAGATCATTTTAATTTATTGTAGATGCACTAATTATTTTCCTAAACTATAACAATAAGCCTAAAGGGCATTTGAAAGCTCAGCAAGACATTATAATAAGTTTTTCTTTTAATGCTTTTGCAGCTAATCACATTATTGCCTTAGCTAAGAGAAGTAGTTCAGTCAGCAGATGATCATTTGCTTCGCTGCAATGTTGTGACTACAAGTATCTTTAACTTTCTGCCATGGGTCTATATTTAGGTACCCACATGGTGAATCACCATTGTGCATTGTCCCATACTATTTCGCTGCTATTCTATGGAAGACATTGAAGCAAAAATCCACTTGTGTGGAATTACTCATGTGCTGCAGCACAATCAATAGGAACAATTAAAGCAGTTGTGACAAAACCCCCAAAATTAGCAGTTTTTTTATGTATATAAAATTACATTTTGTGTATTTGCTGGTTATAAGGAGACATAAGGAGAAGTATGTTTTTTTTAAATCTCATCACCCTGAGCAACAGTCCGACGTCAAAGATGTTCACCTCAGGAATAGAAACAGTAACAGAAGAGAACATGGTCCTCTGTGAGACACCTGCTGAGCAACTATTAAGGCATTATCGCCTCCTGCGATGGGCTCCAGTAGCGAGGTGAGCAGACCAGGAGTGAGTCATCAGAGACTCCACTGCTGCAGTGTGGGGGTGCATTATAGAAAAGTTCAGAGGCATCCTACAGTAGGTGTGTTCCCAAGGGCGCTGAATGGAGGTCTTTAGAGGGATTCTCCACGCAACGTTCAGCATGTCTGATCTCAGCAGGTGGACCTTGTATAAACATGTGTCTGTCTGCAGGGGACGCAGGCAGGGAGGATGGAAAAGAGCAAACGCAAACCTTATTATGCTAAGAGTGCTGCACTGTGATGAAGAGAGAGACAACAGAGCTAAACAACCGGGGATAATCCTTAGATGTCACAGACCACCCAGCTCTTCATATTACCATGCATCCTCACCTCTGGGTAGTGATGAGGCACTGGGACAGTCTGGTAAAAGGCAACATAATCAATCAAAACAGCCAGTCTGACATTCAACGTAGCAGAACATTTCAAAGGGGAAATCACAGCCACAGCAGTTTTCCTCCCAATTTGTCTCTGATGTGCAGTTTTGCACAGCAAAAATGCTATTCGGTTTGTGCCGACAATCAGTCCCTCTCCGCCGTCGCGTTTTCTTTTTCTTTTCCTTCTCGGTGAAGTTAGTATTCAGTCCTAACGGTGTTTTACAGACAATGTACACAGCACAGAAATAAGACAATTGTTTTGAGCATTGAAGAATTAACTTTGCGCATCATTTCATTCAGGCAATGTCTCCATTTGAAGGAAAACTCAATGATTCAGGTAACAATTGTAAATGTGATCAGATATAAGGCAACTGTGTTTTAGGCATTACGAGCTTCATTCGATACCTCCTCCTTTTATGTATGAACATTATTTCTGCTAAACCAACACTTATAGTGACATCATGTACTAGTTAGTCCTGTTCTTTTCCTTCTGTTTGGTTGGCGACGTAATTTATTTAATTCTATAGCTGTGTCCAAATTCAGGGTCTGTCCACTTCAAAGTCTGCAGACTACGTAGGCTCCGAAGCTCCAAAGTCTGCACACTCCCAAATGTGCTTATCATTAGTGAAATGAGACAATCTAGATAGTGTACAACAATTACCGAAAGCATTTGTCATGTTTACCTAATTAGTGAATTCCTGATTTCACAAAACCATGCAAACCTTTTTCTAAATGACAGAAAATCACACAAGTAATTAGAAATTCTCTTAAATTTCATTTACCTGTGTGTCATAACGGCAAACATGTGGAGGAGGTGGCCACAGAAAAGCTCTCCTCTGGTTAAGCGTGCAGTGAAGCCCTCTTCTCTGGCTGACTGCTCATCCTGTCGGGCTGATGTTAACTTCAGTGACAAAAAATCCATGTAATTTAATTCATTGGTGGTCATTGGTCATAATGCTGCTGCCGTCCCAGCTTGTCAGCCAGAACAAATGTGTGTGTGTGTGTATATATATTAATATACAAAACAGGACAAACAAACAACAAAAAAAAAAACATCCTTGCTGCATTCGACTGCTACTCATTCTTTTCTTGTAGCCTTTGCTAGAAGCTAATCTGGAGCCAAACGGAGGGTGGATTTGAAGGTGCCGTCAAAATGGGGCAGCACTTAGCATGCTACTATGACATGTGTAGCTAACGAATCCGTACTTTAAAGTATGCAGACCCTGAATTGAGACACAACTTTTATATCTACACACACACACACACACACACACACACCAACACACACACACACATATATATATATATATTTGGACCAAAGGTGGCAGAGGTGCACTTCACATGCACAAAATACCAATTCCTACGGTAAAGCTTTCCACAAACTATTAAAAGTGAGGAATAGCAGGGAAATCTGAAGGCTAACAAAGAAAGAAGCCAAGAAGCTCGTCACCTTCCAAACCAAATGTCAATGAAAGATATTCAGTAAAAAACAAAGCGTATCCATCAATATAATAGAAAATCATGTCACATACTTTGCGAAAACCAAGAATTTTTGTCTTGGAAGGAAATACTGTAGTTTTTTTCTGCGGGCATGGTTGGGGAAATCTTGTTGCTTTTTTCTGGGCTGAGCAGGTCTTTCTTTTGTGGGGAAATATTATGTGATTGGTTGGACTTTTGAGGTGGACGTGGTTAAGATGGAAAAGTAGAAAGTTGTCAGTTCCACGCTTCCCCTGATGCAAGGTTGAATGGCCACATTTGAAGAACAGCTGTTCAAGGTGGTAAGACATGACAAAAATGAAGTCACTAGCTGAGTCACATGCAACTTCACCATGCCATAGATAAAGTTAGCTTGAAGCACGGAATCATCAGGTCACTTATTAAGTGCACATAAGCGCACAGACATCCCCCAACATTAATTTCTGCACCATTACGGACAAAGTCTCCATCACCGTTGCCAATTTGGCAACTTTCTTGCTTAATCTGGCAACTTTCCAAACCGCCTTGGCAACTTTAATTTTAAAAGTGACTAGCAACAAATCTAGCGATTTTTACTGGAGTTATTAGAGACCTCTGGTGTTTTGGCGACCAATTTGAAGGCAAAAATTGTTCTGCAGTTACTGTCATGAAAGAGCAGTGGGAACCCCTCTCCGTTTTAAAGTAGTGTCAGGTGGCCAGTCTCACAGTCGGCTCTAGCTGCAGGTGCAGCCAGTCAGAGGAGCAGATAGGACGTGTACGACTCCACGTACACAGTCAAAATGAAGAGCACATGTGCAAATCCGCTGCTGATCCCGCCCTGGCTTACAGATTGGGATATAAAATGCAAAATTTTTCGTCAAAATACTTTGTTACATTTAATAACCTTGTCCACTCTGTGTGTGACACAAGCTAAACATTTATTGAGTTCATCATGTCTCAGTCTAAACTGTATACTAGAAAGTACAGAAAGGAGTGGGAATCAAACCCGGAGTTGAATGGCTGGTTGAAGCCGTTTATTGGAGACGATACAAGGGCATACTGCCTGTATCATAAGGCTGATATCTACACTAAACTCTAAGATGAAAAAAACATGACAACTCAAAAATATATCCTAAAACCAAAACCTTCTAATAGTTCAACCTAAAGCAAGCCAAAGCTTTAAAAAAAACTAAAGTAAAAGTAAGAAAACTACGACAAAAAAAAACCAAAAAAAAAAACAAAAAAACTATCTCTATCAAAGTGTTTCTTTTGGATCACTGTGCCGGTCCAAAGCCTGGATAAAAGAGGCGGATTGGACATGCAACTCAAAATTCCACACAACATAACAGTCTTTTGGTTAAATCAGATATTTGATATTCTAACATTTTATGATTATTTTTTAAAGTGATACCCTAACTCAACGTCAAAATAAAAAAAAAACCAAATACAATAACCAACAAAAAAGTGTTTTTTCATCGTACTAAACATATTTAGGGTGGTTTTGACTCACCTGTTGTTTCTCCTACTACGTCTACGTCTAAAAGCAAGTGGCCAATTATGCAAATCAGGTGATGATGTCATTTAGCGACTTCTAGTGACTTTAAGAACAGCCAATAGCTACTTTCTTTACTGAGGAATTGGCAACAGTGGCCTCCATGACCTGACTGTACCAAATCAAACTTTATTTTCATTTTTGTAGCCCTGAGAACAAAACCAAAAGTTCTCGTTTCTCATGATGTAGCAGGCTGAACAGCTGAATCGGTCTAACAAGGAGGATTAATAATGAAGTAGGAAAAGAAGATGGACCTGAATCACCCCAGGATTAATGAAGGATCCAAACAGTGACCGTTATGCCCTGGGGTGGACGCAGGAGGGAAGAAACAGAAGAGGCCACTCTAAAACAATCAACTTGGTGAAGAACAGTGAAGGAGTGGGAACACCTGGGTTGGACCTCAGGGGAGCTTCCAGACAGATAGCAAAGAACTGACCATGGTGGAATGAGGATGTTCAGGCCTAATGTGCCTCCTGGCCCTCATTTATCACACATGCTAACATGTGCTTTCACACAGAGGAGGAACACAAGTTATGTCTGCAGACTTCTTCTGTCACAGGTAGTAGTGTAGTAGTATAGATATTTAAGGGGGTTTCTGAATTTATATAATACATATATATATATATATATATATATATATATATATATATATATATATATATATATATATATACACACACACACACACATATATATATATATGGGTATATATATATATATATATATATATATATATATATATATATATATATATATATATATATATATATATACAGACACAAACAGGTGGGATTTTTCAATTGCTGATTTTTTACCAACCTGGCATTCACATGTTCAATAATCTTTTTTTATTTATTTATTTATTTTTTTAAATGAAATTTAAACATTAATTGTAGAATGGAATTGAAGACAGTTTCTACCAAAGGTTGATAAAAGAGAGACTTAAAAAGTTACAAAGGTTGCTGGAGGAAATGATTAGATTCAGCATCTTACATAAGTTCCTGAAGCTAAAGCTAATTTAAAATAGAATTTGGCAAGATACTAATTGAATACGACCTTATTTGTTACTTTACTGGCACGAATTAGGAAGTCGTTCAGAAATTGATTTTGAGAATGACTCACGACTAATGTAGCTACAGACTTATGTTTGTGGGGATGGGGCATTTAACTATTCTGGGCTGATTATGTTTTCCAAAGCCTCAGTTTTTGCACAAGCTCATAACACAAATTTTTTGGCCGTCGATGAAGGCTCATTACTGAGGAAGAAATCTTTGTCAGGAGTATGATTGCATCTATTGGTAACATCTAGGATCACAAAAAAATGTGCATTCAGTTCATAACTTTTATGGACAGAATTTCTAGATGCAGCTGAGGTGTTGAGGGGATCGATTCACAGCTGAGTATGAAGCGACTGGGATGAGCATGAGTGCCTCCAAACCCGATACCATGGCCCTTAGCTTGAAGAGGGTGGATTTTCCTGCCGGTCGGGAGTGAGGTTGTGCCCAATCGGAGGAATTCAACTATAAGGGGGTCTTGTTCACGATTAGGGCTGCACAATTATTACCAAAATAATAATCACATTTTTTTTTTTATTATTATAATCATGATTATTAATCACAATCATTTATTGTGTCTGAAAAAACATGTATTTTTAATTCACCACCTGTAAATCTATCTGGCAACTCTACACACACTCACACACACACACACACATATATATATATATATATATATATATATATATATATATATATATATATATATTCAGGTTTATTTAATTGTGGCCACCAAAACTGTGATCATGATCAAAATGCGATTAATTGTTCAGCCCTATTCACGAGTGAAAGAAGGATGGAGGGTGGGATTGACAGGTGTCTGCAGTAATGCAGACTCTGCGCCGGTCTGTCTTGGTGAAGAAGGAGCTGAGCCAGAATGCAAAGCTCTCAATTTACCAGTCGATCTACGTTCCTACCCTCACCTATGGTCATGAGCTGTGGGTGGTAACTGAAAGAATTGCGCATACATATGGCAGAAATGAGTTTCCTCCGCAGGGTGGCTGGGCTCTCCCTTAGAGACAGAGTGAGAAGCTCAGTCATCCGGGAGGGGCTCAGAGTAGAGCCGCTGCTCCATCGCATCAAGAGGAGCCAGTTGAGGTGGCTCGGGCATCTGGTTAGTATGCCTCCTGGACCCCTCCCTGGTGAGGAGTTCCAGGCACGTCCCTGCGGGTGGAAAACCCAGGACAGACTGGAGGAATTATATCTCCCAGCTGGCCCAGAAAGTCTTTGAGATTCCCCCTGCAGAGCTGGCAAATGTGGCTGGGGAGAAGGAAGTCAGGGACTTCCCCTGCGACCCGACCCTGGATAATAGGCAGAAAATGGATGGTTGGATGGAAAAGAAAAAAAAAAAAACAATCCCATCCATTCATGGTTTTACTCAGGATAGCACATGCTCATGTTTGTCATAGAGAACTAGACAAACTATGTGGTTACGTCTCAGTTCTGGCTAATTTGCAGGGAAATGTCTCCTTATGGAGTTGGGTGTTCAAAAGCCAAGAGGGGTCACACTTCTTAAGTTAAGAATTTTATCTCAGGGGAACAAGGATTATTTTATAAAGTTTACAGAATTAATTATGAGGTTAACTATTCTTTTTTTATATACAAGATATAAAGGTTCATTATTTTTAAAGGCTTGCAAAACAAAGTGAGTATTACCGCTCTAAATGACTTGTTTTTACCAAGTAAAGCCTTAGTGGTTGACTCAATTCAAATAAGTGTCTTTCTCTAGAGTAGTTTGAAATAATATCAAATTAAATTTTATTTATAAAGCATTTTTCATACAAAAAGCAGCATAAACTGCTTTGAATAAAAATATTCAAACACACACACCTGATCATGATCTCTCTTGCTTACATGCATACACACACACACAACCCCTTCTTAATCTATTGTTAATTTGGAAATAAATATCTGGCTTGATGCTGCTGTGAGGAAATATATCATGGATCCATTTATAGCAAGGGGGTTATAGCAAGACCCAGCCCACTCATGATCTCCGAGGCAGCTGCCACTGGAACCATCCAGATCAAGGCAGGCCGGGGTCTGCACCACAGGCACTCTCAGAGCTGGACCCTCGGCCACCCAGGGAAGAGTGATAACCACAGAAACCATACTGCAGACACGGCAGGCGTAGCCCCCAACACTAAGGATCTGCATGAGGAGAAACACTGGAGTTCAAGATGTTGGAAAACAAGACTAAAGAAAAGCAACTGCCATACAATACAAAATAAAAATATGTATTTGAATAAAAAAGAATTGTAGAAGCAGAGAGCCTCATAGGTGGTTGTTAAAATGACATAATTCAGTAAGCGGAAACAAACAAATGATAGCCCCTCTGAAGGTGTCGCCACAGCTAAATCATCACACAGTAGAATAGGTAAATGGTTCAAGCCAAATGTCCTTCCGTCTGCATTTATCCGGACTTGCCCCTTTCACAGAAAAACTGTGTCCCCCTCAGGGCTGCAGTAGTGTTGGGGAGCAGGATTCATACCACCCACTGTCAGGTCCAAAGACAAGCGGCTCTACTACCTGAGCCACTGTCACCTGATAAAATGCTAATAAAATAAATTTGATAAAATAATAACTACTAAATTTGAATTAAATAAAATATATGTTCAAAGCTAAGCTAAATTTGGAATTCTTCACATAACATCATATGCAGCTGTGTAAATGTCTTATCTTCAGACACAACAGTGGTTCATCTTTTGTGTTGATTAGATTTTATGCATGATTACATCCGATTGCTATTGCTACCGCTCGCTTACCAAACATCATATCAACCCCCCCCCATGGTCATGTTCAAGGAGCTGGCTGACTGAAAATGAATGGGAAAAGAAAACAGTCAATTTCCAAATAAGAAATTAAGAAATCATTTCAGAAAGTTTGGAGAGCTGCTGTCAAACAACACTTCTTTTGTTTGTATCTATTGATTTCTCCAAGGATTATTGGACGTTAGATTTAAATTGTGTTACCCTTCGACCAGTAACCCACACCACCCTGATCAACAAGCTATTTCTCATTTTCTCTGACAAAAACAGAAGTTTGTATCTTAAGAAAATCTCACATTTCAACATGATGAGCTCATACAGCTCATGTTATTGTCAAATGCTGAACGATGAAGACAATATTCTGACATTACAGCCAATAAAGTTAAATAAACACGGACATGTTTCCAATTTGTGCAGATGCTAGAACTATTTAGTCCCTATCTGCGATGTAGGACTTGTCAGAGAAATTACAAAAATAAATAAATAAAATCAGCTGAATATATAAAACATGTGTCTTAACGCACATCCTCTTTGACTGCTTAAGGGATGCACAAATGTCCCATCTGGGAAACAGCTGTGATGTGTTACTCTTAGTCTCAGGAGCAATTAGTATAATTGGAAATATACCAAATACGCAGTTGATTGAAAAAAAAAATATGGCTTTTCTTGTGTTTTTTATGCTAAAAATTGGTTCAACATTACTTCCGAATGTAAATCGGTGGTAGATATAAACTTATAAAAATCCCTGAGCCCATAACTTGGCTCAGTTACTGTTTTCTTTGAGAGAGATGATGGGCAGAACATAAAAAAAAAAAAAAAGAAAACTATATTTCACCCTCTTCACATCCCTGAAATTGCCAAAGCCAGTCTGAATTGAAGCGACAGGAAGGGCAAGCATAAAACAGGAAAGGGGATGAAAGAACTGTATTAGACTTTGTAAAAGTATTACATTTTCAAAGAAAATCCTACACTGTGATTTGATTGTGTGAATAGCCTTTACAAGTGAATTTACACCCTCTGCTGTTTATTACAGTTTGCTCACCAAATCCCAAATGACCCTTCTGTTGGAACAGCAGCTGCTCCCAGCAGAAGGATACAAATAGGAGGAATCCCATGAAATGAACATTCGAAGACGTTCATATCTTCCACTGATAGGAAATATTCTATCTTTAGTGAAAAGGAATGTTTTGATTTCTTACTGTTAAAGTATGACCTCATGCTACTTTAGATAACTATGACAACCTCGTTTTTATCAATTTATATTTCATAGTTTGTGGACATTAAAGGTGAAGTATGTAATATTTTCAATATTTTCAAAATAAATGAACTAATAAAATAACTACAATCATAATTAGATTTTTTTTTTTTAACATGTTGGTTCCAGTCTATCCATATTTGATGCTTAACAAGTTTAATTAATGACAAATGACAAAAAACACTTTTTTTTTACTGGTAGGCAAACATTTAAGAAGGGTCTTTGTCATTAATTAAACTTGTAATTTAATAACACATCACATATAGACAGACTGGAAGCTACATGTTTAAAAAAACTAATTATGATTGTAGTTATATTTTTTAGTTAATTCCTTTTGAAAATATTTAAAATCTTACATACTCTACCTGTAAAACAACATAATTCAGGAAAACACCATCCAGGATAAATGTGTGCAACATGCACGTGTTTAAAGGATGCAGAGTGTGTTGTTGCAAACATATTCCTCATACCTTGTTTAATTTACTGCCGTTGTTTCTGTAATACACTGCCAGTCAAAAGTTTGGACCCACTTTTCCATTTTAGCTGGGGTAGGTAATCTTACTCAACTTGACTTTTTTTTTTTTTTTTTTTTTTTTTCTCTGGGTGAAATGGTTCCTCATCCTGATAGTGGTCTATACATTTTGTAATGATGAGCAATAAAAACATAGTTAGACCCCTCAGTTTACTGTAAATCTGTAAAAACTTTGACCAATCAAATTTTCAGACCAAAACGGAGTTGTTCATTTCTTATATTTGGTAAGCTTCTTCTCCCGACTCCCCTCCAGCAGCGCATACCTAATAACCACACGCCAAATATAAATAGCGTGTTATGAAAATACAAAGTAGTGAAGAAGAAACTCAGAAGGCAAACATGGCAATGAGATAATGCAGAAAGGATTTCCCCGACATGGTTTGGTTTATTTGCCTCTTCCTGCTAAACAGCTAAGAAAAGAGAAAATTTGCTGAAAAAAGATGCAAATAAAAAAGCCTTGGATTGCGCAAAAAGCAAAACCAGAGGGGGAGGAGCCAAGACAGGATGCCACTTTTAACTAGTAGTGTTTACAATGGTCTGCGATGAACTGGCGAGCTGTCCAGGGTGTACCCTGCCTTTCGCCCAAAGAATGCTGGGATAGGCTCCAGCTTCCCCACAACCCTGAATTGGATTAAGCAGTTTGGAAAATGAATGAATAAATGTATACAATGGTGGATTCTTAATAAAGATAATACTGGTGCTCTAACAAAAATATTTTTATGTTACCAAGTAGATATTTACTTATAATCCTTCCACATTAAAGAATTACGCCAGTTTTACGGTCGATTGCTGCATTAAACACTTGTGTCACACTGGGATTGTGGACTTTATTGGGGAAGACGTGGTTGAACCTGCACCTTCAAGGAAAATATCAGCAGAAAATATATATAATAAACTGCAAAAAAAAAAAAATGGAATAAATTTTCCCATTAACTTCACAAACACTTTTGTAAACAAAAAATTATGTATCTTCACAGGCTACTCCCTGCTGCATTCACGGACATGTCTGGTAATCTGAAAGCAGAAAAGTCTGTCCTACCACTGTGTCGGCCTTTTTGCAATAACAGAAAGCTGGCACACTGAACAAAAAATAATACTTGTTAATGAAAGAGAAAATGAAGTTGAAAATGAAGCAACACATAGATCGGTACTGGTGGTGGGTGGGTGTCTGTTTCTATGCCGCCCTTCACTCTCACAGTACCAATTTTAACATCAAAACAGTGCAGAACATTTTAATAATATTCTCTAAAAATAAACATTCATATGACACTGTGACGGACGCTCGAATGCCTCACAGATCAAGCTTAAATGCAGTCTGGTGTCCAGTGACACCTTGTGATGACGTCTGTCCTCCGCAGTTTCTGCTCTCCACTGACGAACTTGTTTGTTCAGATGAGAAAACATGGCTAAAACTACTGTGAAAAGTCACTACAAGAAATTCCTCCACTTTTTATGGCACGGTTGGGCCTATTTTTACACTCTTTTCTGAGTGTTGTGTTTGTGAACGCTGCAGAGAACAGCTGGGTTTTGCTGGAGGATGGTAATCCTGTGTTTGGTTTCCTTTTAATATGAATTAGCTGGGTTGTCTGTAGAGATTCATAGGGAAAAAAAACACAATTCCAAATAAATATTAATGTTTGTGTGTATTTACCTAAATGTTGGCAAAATGTATTCATTTCTTTATATTAGTTGTAAGACAAACAAGCAGTGTGTCGCATTTTGCTTGTTTGCCCGTGTGTTTGTTTGTAAACCTGGGGCTGGCCTCTCTCTGTCCTCGGCTCGACTGACAGCTGTTCAGCCCAGCGGGGCCCTGAGGCACAACACGAGGCTCCATCTGATGCCGGTTTGTCTGGTGTCAGCAGGGCAAGGCGCTTTATAATTCTATCAGCGCCCACACCTCTGGGGTGAGGCAGCATCTTCATTGGGGCAGAAACTCAGTAATGAGGCACAATGTATGGTGAAAGCCATGTGTGACAGCTTTAACAAGCCCACGAGGACAATCATAAAAGTAACCTGACCCGGCCTTACCTAGCTGACCTTACTAGGGGGAGGCTGGGTGGGGTGGGGCAATCCCTATTAGTCTCTGGTCTAGTGTTAGGATGCTGCCATTGACTGCTTGGATTAATGAATCCCACTTACTGGGAGTGTCGATGTACTTGTCAGTGACACCATCCAGGCAGTATGTGTTCCTGCCAAGTAGCACAATTATGACTCATACCTCATCCTTCAATTACAGTCCCAGCTAAATTCAGACACTGAGTAGCATATTTAAAACAGTGATGAAATGAACACAGTGTAGCACAATATGTGACACATAGTTTTACCACTGTCAGGCTCCCTATCCTCACCGATAGTCAGAACTTCACCCTATTCTTCTAGGCAGTTTGTGCTGTTTTTACCTTTGTAAGTAAGCAGTTTAATCTCCATTTCATAGGCTAATAAGTGGATGCCTCAGGTCTTGCTTTCCATAGAGCGACCAAACTACATGATTTACTGGCATCGGGTTTGCTTTGAATCCCGAGCACAGCGGTGGAAAGAGGCCTATCATCCACCACTTGTGGTCAAAAAAAAACAAAAGCTGCATTTCTTGACAAGATGAAATGTGTTGCATGACACTACACAGTGTGCATCGAAGCACAAAGGACTGAATAACGGAGGAGTGTAAGGGAATTAAAGAGATGACTGCATTTCTGCACCAGGCCCCAGCTTTCTGGATAAAAACTGGTGCTTGCTTAGCCAAAGATGGAAATTATTAAAAAAGAAGTGTTTTGCAGAAGTATAAGAAAAGTATATATATATATATATATATATATATATATATATATATATATATATATATATATATATATATATATATATGTATATATATATATATATATATATATATATATATATATATATATATATATATTCTTAATTTCTTAATTGCAGACTACATCTAAATACATCCACACTATGAAAGAACACATGGGGAAATGTGTAGTAAACAAAAAAGTGGTAAATAAACCAGAATATGTCTTATATATTAGATTATTCAAATTAACCACCTTTTGCTTTGGTGACAGCTTGGCACGCTAATACAAATGACATTTTCTCAATCAATTTAATAAGGCAGTCACTTGGAATATACCAGGAAATCTTGCTTTGACAAAGGCGTGTTTTCTTTTTCTTTTTTTTTTTTCTTTTTTTTTTTAAGCATGAATATTTCTGTAATTATTTTATTTGTAATTAACGCATAGGCTGCACAGTGGCATCGTTGGCAGAACTGTGGCCCCACACTCACAAAAAGGTCGTCAGCTGGGGAGGAGGCTCAAACGGGCTGCACAGTGGCGCAGTGGTTAGCACTGTGGTTCAATCCTTGGCTGGTTTGGTCAGTGGCCTTTCTGTGTGGAGTTTGCATGTTCTCCCCGTGTATGCGTGGGTTCTCTCCGGGTACTCTGGCTTCCTCCCACCTTCCAAAACACATGCATGATAGGTGAATTGGTCACTCTAAATTGCCCCTAGGAGTGAGTGTGAGTGTGGTTGTTCGTCTCTCTGTGTGTGGCCCTGCGATGGACTGGCGAGCTGTCCGGCCCAAAGCTGGCTGGGATAGGCTCCAGCTTCCCCGTGACCCTGAATTGGAATAAACGGTTTGGAAAATGAATGAATGAATGAAGTTAATGTCAGTTCCACCTTTCATTTACTTCATCAGACTTTGCAGTGGTATGAGTCTTTACCTGAAAGAGCTCTGACCTTATCAAAAGAGAAATGTTGTACATAAAGTGAGGACATAAGGTGGCTTAAAGTTCAAATTTAATTAAAAAGAAATATACCAAGCAATACTAAAAAAATCACTGTCAGGTGGGAAATCTCAGTTATCACCAGGATTTATTTCTAAACTTATGAATTAGCTCTCTTTTAAAGTATTTGTGGTTTTACTATGATTGGTAACAGTCAGGTAACACTTTACATCCATGCTAGATATAAACCTATTAGCCTAACCAATCAATCATTGGGCTATTCCCATTGCCACAAAACTTTAGCCTTTAAAAAATGTCCCCCTTTTCTTCTATATTTTATTTAAATTATTTATATAAATGTATGGCAAAGGGGTTACTGGTCTTGTGACCTGATGGTCTGCAGTTCGAGTCCTGCTACACTATGCCGCTGCAGCAGGGCACAACTGTTTTCTGAGGGTCGATACCAAGCTCAGATAAATGCAGGGGGTTGCATCAGAAAGGTTATCAATGAAAAAACTTGTACTAATTCACCTGTGGGATGATTTGCGGTGGCGACCCCTTCAGAGGGACAAGCTAAAAGGGAAACAATATATAAAGGTCTGAAGTTTCTATAATATGGAAATAATATGGCATGCCTGAAATTTCTTGTTTCATATGTAAATTTTCCATTATGATGTTTCCATAAAACACAGTAATAAAAAACCAAAATATAACAAGTGTATTTGTTAGTGATATATTTTCTGAAACTTGACAAAGTGTATGATATGGACTCTTGTTTGCAAGAATTTTCAATTTGTTCTGTTCTGTTCTGTTTGGATCCCTTTGCTTTTTTCCCTCCACTTTAATGACATGTAGCCAGTTTCCTGATAAATAAGTTCACAGACCTGTGCCTTGGGCAAGAAGAAGGTGGTTATTTGATTTGAAATGACACAAATCCATCAGCACTTTTGAAGCTCCAGACCTTTTGTCATTTTCTCTACTTTTTTTTTCTTTGAGGCCCCAGGCCAAGATACCACCTTAAGTTAGAAAAACAGAAAAAAAGGCAAGGTAATGTTTCACTCTCAATTTTCCATTATAGTTCACTGGTCAGATTCAGTTTAGTTTCGTTATTCTTTATGACATAGCATGGTTCTCACTTCTTGTCTCTTACTTCAATAACTCTGAAAATGCTGCTGCAGTTTCTCAAGCTACCTTTTTTTTTTCTTTTTACATCAGGCTTAAAGCTGGGGTAGGTAATCTTGCTGAGAGACTTTTTTTTTTTTTTTTTACTCTGGGTGAAGTAGTTCCTCGTCCTAGTCTATATATTTTGTAATCATAAACAATGAAAAATATAGTTAGACCCCTCAGTTTACTGAAAATCTGTAAAACTCTGACCAATCAAAATGTTTGGAACAAAAGGGAGTTGTTCATTTCTTATGTTTGGTAAGCTTCTTCTCCCGACTCTCCTCCTCCCTCTCCTGCAGCGCATACCTGATAGCCACACCCTGCATATAAATAGCGTGTTCTTGAAAAAAAAAAAAAAAGCCTATAGCACTTCATGCAAGGATCTGCATCCAAGTGGATAGTCCACTAGCATCTTCCTACGATGTCCTCTACTGTTTATTCTGTGGTTGCTGTGCTGCTAAATGACTGTAGAATAGAATAGAATAGAATAAATTATTTCTGCTCAGGTGGGCATGTAGCTGAGCCGAAACTATTTTCTCCAGAATTTTGGACATAAATGGGAGATTAGATATAGGTCTATAATTTGCTATCACCTCTGGATCCACAGATTGCTTTTTAAGTAAAGGCTTGATTACAGCAGTTTTAAATGATTGTGGTACATATCCTGTCACTAAAGACATATTGATAAGATTTAGTAGTGATGTATTAATTAAAGGGAAAATGTCCTTAAATAGGCTCGTTCTCGGGTAGGTGAGAACAAAGCCTTGGATCACGCAAGGAACAAAACCAGAGGGCTACCTCCCAACATTACCTATCCCAGCCAAGCGGCAACCTCCGGCGGTACAAAGTGAAGCCTATGCAGAAGTGCATAAAACTGCAGTTCCCCCTTCATCCGCTAGGGGCTACAAAACAGAGCAAATCCCCATAGACTCCCATGTTAAAAAGGCCAACTTCATGGCAGAAATAAACATGTTTATAGTCTGGTTCAAAAATCCATTTTGGTTTATAGGTCAGGTTTACCTTCATGACAACTGTGGGGGGAGTGAACTTTTTTTCTAACTCGCCTGTTTAAAAGTAATTTAATCTCGAAGTTCGGCATATTTAGGGGCGTGTACTTTTGATTGACAGGTACCAATCTCCTGCTTCAAGGAAGAAGAACATGGAACAACCGCTTTAAGACGGTTAGCAACGTGACTTAGCTTTAGCCCACTTACCTCCGTTAGCTGGTTAGCTCCTCTTAGCTACAGAAAGCTTTTGAGTTTGCTCAATGTCAATCATCCACCATGACGCTCACAGTTCCCCTCTCAGCTCCACCTCTTTGCCCATATTTGTATCCTCTGGGTGAGACAATTAAGCAGCCAAGATGGCGATGGTAGGAACCGCCCACCGAGCTTCAATTCAGCTCTTCAGAAACCTATGGGTGACGCCATAGAGGCTCCATCCATCTCTTAATATACAGTCTATGATCCCAGCTTTAAAATCTCCAAACATGAAAGTCTTGTGATTTTATGCTGCTGAAGTTAAAATCTGCATTTTGTGTAGTAAGTAACATGCTGCTGAGATCATTACTGTGGGACAGCTGCACCATTACAATAGTTATAGTTGTTGTTTTTTTTGTTTTTTGTTTTTTTTTGCTCTCTTTCTTTACATACATCAGTACATTCATGCAAAAGTGTCAGATGCAGTTTTGTATTCTTTGCTCAAAACAATTAATTTAAGCATAACTTATTGTTTTCATGCTCCAAATCCATGAGGATGTGTGACTACCTCTGTTGAGATGCTTTCCCCTTAATGTCACCAGCAGAGCCATTAAACTCCACCCACGACTCTGCTCAGCCTCTCTATCTCAGATCTGATGGCTCCAGCGCGGCCATTTATCAGTCAGCAAGTGTTACAAGAAAAATACAAGGGCGTCTCAAGGAAGGAATAGCTCTGAGCAGACGAGACTTTTCTTCTTATCTATTTCTCCAAACTTTGGAAACAAAAATATAGTGTGGCTGTCAGTGTTCTTATTTAGTGGCTGAATTACTGGTTCTTTTTTTAGTTTGGCTATGTGACGTGTCTTAAGCTAAACCACATTTGTCATTATTATTATCCCCTTTATGCTAATCAGAAGCATTATTTGTAAGATGCTCTAAATTTACAAAATGTGTCCTGCTTTGAATTATGAACACAAAACTATAAGAATAATATTGTTCAGATGGCAGCGTTGCCAGATCTGTGTTATATCAGCAACTGTGTACTTGTTTTTTTGACAATCACTTAGAAATATTGGCTGAAGTGCTCTTACTTATTTGGGCTCATTCCAAATAAGCATTTTGAGTGTCCAAACAAGCATAAACTGTATCATTTATTCTTCTGCAGCTATATCTGTCCACAACCCAGCTCTCACTCCTCCATTTCCTGTCTCCATACACACAAGGGACTGTCCGTCAGTGGGACTAATAAAAACAGTCCTATTGACAGGGTTTCTGTACATATTTAGAAAACAATGCCAAGAATTTTATGGCTGAAAACCTGATGCAAAACAACAGTAGAAGGGTTAAAAGACTGGATTTGGCCACAAGTTGATTTACTTTTACCACATATTATAGGCTGTGTGCAACAGAAATGAGTAGCAGACACAGTGTTTGACTCTCTGTGGTTCCTCCAATAAATATGCCCCAAATCTAAATGCACAATCAGAAAACCTCAGTTTTGATTCATTTCCAAGGTGATATAACCAAGCTATGTAATCCCAGCTTCTGCAAAGCAGTCCCTACTCCCTGCCTGATGGTACCAAATTGATGTACCTGTGTACCAGCTGCCCCATATTAAGGTTGTTCTCCATCTCAGCTCTGCCTTGTTCTATACCCGCTTGAAAATATACTTGAAATAAATAGCACGGTGCATGTATCTGTCTCACTGTGTGCAGGCAGTGTTCCGAGTCACCCTTTGTTCCTCAATAAATATGATCACATACACACAGATTAAACTCTTACATATCGTGCACAGCTACCATGCCTCCTGGAAGGTGTTCAAACAAGCAAAGAGATGTGTAGGTGGCAGGGATTGTGTTTGGAGAGTGCAGGAGTACAGAGGTTTGCTCAGTGTCAGAAATCACTGCAACACTGCTCGCTCAATGAGTGTTGAAGAACCGTAACCCTTTTGGATATGTAAATGTTTCTGGTGACATTTTTGGTTACAGGTGTTTATCGAAACTCCAACTGAACATGATATGATTGGATGATCTAAATGTTGCTCAAGAGCCTTTCAATAGCCATCAAAGCTGATTCTCCCGGTGAAAAGACGGTCTTTAAAGGTATAAAATAATTTATAGATAAATTCTTGAATACAATACAATGGACATCACTTAATGTAAAAGTGGAAAAGAAGCCACACAGAGCCTATAAAATCCTGAATGAGGAGAGAAAAAACGAATATAAAAACCAATTTGTTCTGCATCTGGGCTCTGAGAATCAGATACATGGTTGCAACATGTATTCTGCTGTGTTAAGAAACAACCCAGCTTCCCTTTCTTTCTGGGCCAGTTTATGTTGTTATATTGGGGTGGTTGTAAGTATGTGGCAATTTTTATTTTATTCAGTTTTATGTATCCATTTTCTTTGGGCAATAAAGGTTGAAAAGTTTGGTAATTCCTGGCCCAGATTTCTTTCATTTTCTGAGGTTTAGGTTCATTTAGGTGGCACAACACTCACCTCACATGAGATTGAAGTTATGAAAATTAAACATGAGGGGACATTCACCTTTGACCAGTTTGCTTCATTTAAAATGATGTCTGGTGGGATTGATCTCAGCTTACTTTATTTACTAAAGCATAAAAAACCCTTCATCTGGCTTGCACCAAACTTTGGAGTGATTACACTGAAATGTAAACTCAACATGAACCAAAAGCACCCAAAGGCACCGAATTGGATTCTTTCATTTTAGACTTACCTACTTCTAGAAACTCTTTTGGTCTTTCATACAGATATGTCATATTGGCTGGTCTGAACATTTCAGAAACCGCAGCAATTTTCACACAACCTTCTCTTAAGGTTTACAGAGAATGGTTTGAAAAGACGGAAATATTCAGTGAGCAGCAGTTGTCTGGACAAAAATGCTTTGATGTCGGAAGTCAGAGCAGAATGAGCAGGCTGGTTGGAGATGATAGAAATGCATGAGAAATTCAAATACATACACTCAACGCAACAAAATGAAAAATACTAAATGAATCCCAGAGGGAGTTTGCAATTGTTAATGGAAAATGAAAGAGTATGCACAATACCATCTTTCAACACACAACACATCTAGTGTTAAAGCAGAGCCACAGCAGTAGAAAACCACACCAGGTGCCAAGCCAGTCAGCTTACAGAGAAAACTGAAGCTACAATACATACAGACACATCAAAACTGAACAATATAATATTTGAAATATGTTGCTAGGTCAGACAGTCAGACTTTGGAAAAAGCAAGATGAAATTAAATTAAATTAAATGAAGTGAAAAATACTTGATTAATCCCTAAAGGGAAATTCAATGAATTCAATAAATTAGAAAAAGTTGACAACACTGAATTATCCTGCCTCATACCAGTAGCTCAGACCAGTGGTAGACACAGTATGTGATGTCATGGTGGATATTTTCTCAGCAAACATTGGGCCCCTTAAAACCAACTAAAGTATGGTTTAAGCACAAAGCCTACAAAGTATTGTTGCTGACCATGTCCTTCCCTTTACGGCTACTATCTTCTAATGGTTACTTCCAGCATGATAATGCACATGTCACAAAGCTCAAATCATCTCCAAATGGTTTCCTGAACAAGACAATGAGTTCATTTTACTCCAAAAGCAACCACAGTGACCAGATCTCAGCCCAACAGAATGTCTTTGAGATGAGTCAGAGATTCTCATCATGGATGTGCAGCTGACAAATCTGCTCCAAGTATGTGATCATATCATGTCACTATAGAGCAAAATATCAGAAGAATGTCTCCACTAAATGTGACAGTTTTGAGGGCAAAGGGGAGTCTAATCTAGTAGGATTTTCACTTTGACCATTTGAAAGAGGTGAACCTGGAGCAAAATAATATGGAGGAACCATCATACTGAAGGATCCTATTTTGATCACACACTGAAACTAGAGCTTCCATTTATAGGAATGACAAAAGGAGGGTAAAACCATCAGATGTAATTTACTGTAAAGACATTTAGCTTCATTAATGGAGAAAGTTCTGTTCCTTTACTAGGAGAGCGAGGTTACTCTGCCTTAGCACAGCCTTGTCCTCATATGCATGCTAGCATTGGAATAAATTCTCTACACCACAACTGCTCCTTGAGAATTTACTTTTATTAGAATTTTTACACAACACTAGGTTTTGATGTAATTGGTTGTGAAGCAGCATGTTCCCCAGAGAATGAATTCTAATCTTGGAGATCCTCTGATGATCTGTAACACTGTAACATGAGGGCTGTCACCTGCTCATAAGAGTTATTGAGTTTTTGTCTCATGCTGCTGTCTGGCGATGCCCTTGCCTCAGCCATTTTAATGTGACTGATCTATTATGCAAAACAAGAAAAATAAATAAAAAAATAAATATATATATATATATATATATATATATATATATATATATATATATATATATATATATATATATATATATATATATATATAAAAAGATGTTATCCACATGAAAGCAGATAGGAGGAATTTGTGTGTGTTGGCTCCACTCTATTACCTTTTAGAAGCTTTCTTGTCAGGTGCATCATCAGTTTCCGTCCATCTCTCTTCAGCCAGGTGGTCTGTGAGGCCTCAATCATTGCTTCTGTAAACATCACAAGGAAATGAAAGATCAAGTGTTGTTTTATCTTCATCCCTGCCAATGTCAACCAGATGGATGGATTCCTCTATGCTAACTCATTAGCATTAAATCAGATGGAACATAAACACACTAATGAATGGAAGTGCAAACATACTGCTTGCATAAACATGTCTGCTAGGGCATAACCCATGCAAATCCACAATATATTCACTGAATGCATTCCAACATTCATTTTGAAGGCAATATGTCAGAAAATGAAAATCAGTTACTGTTCAGTGCATTGTAAATCTCCACAGCATGGCATTAGTGTAAACAAAGCACATCAAATTATGGACAACAAAAAAATGGTCAAATTTATTCGTGTGTATGTCTTTCAGTATTAGCCTGTGCTTTGAAAGTGATGTAAAGAAGATTCTTCTGGAGTCAAGATACCAGCCAAAGAACTTAAATGCATTAAACTTTGTTCAAAGGCAGACCACCCTTGCTCTGCTGATGCCTCAGCTTTTGCTTCTTAATCTGAGAAAAAGATCCCCAAAGCCAAGCATTTTTTCTCTGGGGTTAATTGTATGTGACATCCATAAATACAGCTCTGGTCAGTGCTTATCTTCACTTAGATGGAGAACTTGTTTCATTTCTATCTTAACTGCTTAAATTTTCTTTTTGTATTAATTTTATGGTTTTAAGGCCATCATTATGAAACGGAGCCAAGCAAAGTTCAAAGGCCTAATTAATTCAACATGAAACATATTGATTACTTTGACCTTTTGAAAGTAGTAGAAACTTAAAAATGACAAAAAAGCCCCAAGCCCCAAGCCCCATTGTGATTAATGCTAATTAGTCAAATGTAACATTTATGGAAGCACATTAAGTTTTGGTAATCAAATCAGATGGTTCAGAATTAAAAGGAAACCTTTTTTTGTTCCCTTTAGAGACTAAGAACACATTTACTTACATTGAGCCTTTAATGGCCATAAGGATGCAAAAATCATTTGTTCCAGGGCTTTTTCGAGGCAAGACAATCTGTTAACTTTAAACTTGAAGGTGATGTAGCTTTGGTCTAAATATTGTTCTGCTTGGCTGAACTGCTGTGCTAATGATGAGACTTGGGGAAGGCAAACTCCCACGGCTATCTGTGTCCCTTTTATTAAGATGGAGGAAGTAGAGGAATGCATTTGGGAGAAGAACTGATGGGTTAAGCATCTTCCTCCAGCGGGACTTTATCTGCATCTGAGAGCTACAGTGGTAAATTTAAATTACTACTCTTAGGAACAATGAATGTGCAACACTCAGTACACACATGTTTCTCTCTGGATTTTATATAAATAAATGTGTTATGGTTTGTGGGTAAGCTCTCTTTCCTCTGGATGCAGTAACATAATTGGGTCAGTGTTAGACGCTTGGTCACTATGACTGCTCTGTAAACCTGAGGTATTACTGCCATTAGCTACTATTCCCTTGGGCCAGGGGTTGGGGGGAGGTGGTGGGGGAGGCACATAGAAGGTAATTACTGAACATAATGTTATTAATTACTCTGAGCACTCATGTTGCTGTTGGAACTGAACCCTCTGTAGATGAGATTCTCAAAGCCAATGTGGCCACAGCGCCATGCCTAAGGTTACCTAATCGCCTCCTCTCTTTCACTGAATTTGGGAAATTGGCTTGATTTTTTCATTCATCCGTGAATCTTGTCTTTGGAGTTTGTTTTCATGCTTCGGTGTACCTCTGTTCAAAAGTGAAACGAAGAACCTGTCCACATTGATGTCTATTAGTTTTGACAATGTAAATGATGATAATTATCATCATTATTTTGTGTGTTCAATCATTGCACAAACTCCATCATATTTAACCTGTGATTCCTTCTAACAAGTGTTTTTTCTTGTTTATTGTTATTATTATTTTTTTTTTATTATTATTAATATGTTTTTAATAATCATTTAATCCCTTTTCCAGGTGAAGTCTGTGCAACATTTAAATAAACAAACCCAAATGTTATGGGTTTTGGCCTGTGTAACCGAGCTTATTTAGGCTATTTGTCAGAATTTCTCACTTTACAGTTAAAATTTTCAGCCTATAAATAATTGTCTTGTGTATTTACATGTAAAACTTTAGTTTTAATTTCACAACACAAACCTATAAATTTTTAAATCAAACAAGTCAGCAACTCAACAGATAAATTATTCTGTTGAACTGAAATTAGTTACAGTGTTTCTCATTCTTGTGCTTCCAACTACTGGACTTGGCAAAAATGTGTATGATAAAGAATCAACAAATCATTTCTCTGCACCTCACACACACACACACACACACACACACACACACACACACACACACACACACACACACATACACAGACTCTCTTCTTAAGCCTCTAACGTTCCTGAAAACAGCAAGTTCATCATATATGTTGTGAGACTGAGAGAATGACTGCAGTGAAATAAACATAAGCCAGGATTTGATTTGGCTATTCACAAGATGTTTCATCTTGTACTCCGCATAAGCCTTGAAGGGTTTTTTTTTTTTTTTTCATCCTGTACATGTTTTGTTCTTGTGGGAAAGAACATGTCAGGATTTAATAGATGGCATAAATTAATGGCAATCTAGATGACATGCATTCACACATACTTATTATCTTACAACTGATGTCAAGTTCAAAGCTGTTAAAAAGAAAAAGTCTGTTAACAAACTGACTGTCCACAAAGATGGATGAGTAATAACTCCTTTTATTCTCTGTCATGTCTGGTGGCACTTAAGTCTTATTTTCCAAGCACTTCCTGTTTTATTTTGTATCACTTACCGGTTTCTCGTTTCAGATCCCTACCCTGCTCACTGTGTCTTTGCCTGTGTGATTACCTGCTCCGCCCCTCATGTCCCACCTGTGTCTACTTGTCCTTCCCGCCCTCATTAGTATTTAGTGTCTGTGTGTTTCCTCTGTCCTTGCCAGATTGTCTTTGTTCGTGTTCAGGTAATCACACTCGCTCCGTGTATTTTATGTGTCTTCTTGTCTGTGTGCATTTTGGGGGTTTTTGACTTCTGCCTTTGTTCGTGTTCAGGTTCAGCCTGCCTGTGTTTTTCTATGAAGACTATTAAATTGGAGCCACGCATTTGGGTCTCTGTGCTTATTCGTGATAGCACAATCTGGCCACGATGAACCCAGCTGGCTCGGACCCTGCCTCCCAAGATCCTGTCCATGCAGCGCTGCAAGCGCAGGGACATAGAATCCACCGGCAGGAGGAACAGCTGTCACTGCTTCGGCATGATTTAAAAGAGATGGCCGCTCGACAGGAGTCCATGATCGCTGCCTTCACCAACCAACTGACGGTACTTGCGGAGAGGATGAACCCCTGTCCTCCTGATCCGCACTCAGCTTCAGAACATTCCACCTCGTCAGACCCACCTGCGAGTAGTTCCCCTTTCCAGCCTCTGGTTCACGTTCAGCTGTCCCGACCGGAGAAGTTTTCCGGGGACTCAGGGGACTGTCGGGCACTTATTACCCAGTGTGAACTGCATTTCGAGATGCAACCAGGTGGTTTCCAGTCTGACAGAGCCAAGGTAGCGTATATGATCTCACATTTGACCGGCAGAGCGGAGGCGTGGGCAGTTGCTGAATGGAATCGGCGCTCCCCCGTGTGCAACTCGCTACAGGCTTTTGTTCAGACGCTGAGTCAGATTTTTCATCACGTTACTCCTGGCAGAGAGGCTGCTCGAGCACTGGTTCAATTGAGACAAGGCGAACAGCGAGTGGCGGACTACGCGGTCCGATTTCGTACGCTGGGCGCTGACAGTGGATGGAATCCCACTGCTCTGTTTGACGTGTTTCTGAACGGATTAGGAGAGGCCATAAAGGATCAACTGGCTCCTCTGGATCTGCCTGAAACGCTGGATGAACTCATAGCGCTGGCTATTAAGATCGACAGGAGGGTCGTGGAGCGGGAGCGGGAGAGATCCCGCGGTCACGCGCAGTATCGGAGAGGGCAGCGCAACCCCCAGCCCCTCTCACTTCTGAGTACAACCAACTTGTCCGCGACCCCTCCCTCTGCTCTTTCGGGAGAGGAGGAACCTATGCAGTTAGGACGGACCCATTTGACACCGGAGGAGCGACAGCGGCGGTGGAGACAGGGGCGCTGTTTCCACTGTGGTCGTCTGGGGCATGTTTTGGCCGCCTGCCCAGTAAAAGCTCGGGCTCATCAGTGAGGAGGAGGGCACTGGTGAGCCATAATATTCCTGTTAACCCCTCTCGTCCTACCCCCCTGGTTACTCTCACCTCCTCCACAGTTTCCTGCGGATCTGCGGTGCTTATTGACTCTGGGTCCGATGCCAATCTGATGGACCATGCCCTGGCTCAGGAGCTTCAGTTGGCATCCATTCCCCTGGAACACCCCCTCGCAGCTAGCGCTCTGGATGGCCGCCTTCTGAGCCAAGTCACGCACCGTACAGAACCGGTAGGGGTGACCTTCCCCGATCAGCATACCGAAAACTTGAGGTTTTTTTTGTTTCGTTCTACTCAACACAGACTGATATTAGGATACCCCTGGCTCATGCTGCACAACCCTGTGGTGGACTGGTCCCGCGGTGGCGTTTCGTCCTGGGGGGTAGATTGTTACAAGACATGTTTTGACCCACCTGCGGTGGGCCCCTCTCAGCCCAAACCCGCTCCTGTCGAGCCTGATTTCCCTGATATTTCCCGTGTCCCGCCCTGCTATATGCTAAAGCAGGTTTTCAATAAGGCCAGGGCGACCTCATTACCTCCTCACCGGCCCTACGACTGTGCGATCGACGTTTGTTGAGAGCCCTCTTGTGCCTAAGGTCACGCCTCCGCCTCCCCCTCGCCTGATTGATGGTGGCCCAGCATACACAGTCAAGAGATTGCTGGCAGTGAGACAGCGAGGACGGGGACGGCAGTACCTCGTTGATTGGGAGGGGTACGGCCCGGAGGAGAGGAGTTGGGTCCCTGCTAGGCACATCTTGGATCCTGGCCTGATACGGGACTTTCACCGTAACAACCCGGATCGGCCTGGGCCGTCGGGACTCGGCCCTAGGAGGGGGGGTACTGTCATGTCTGGTGGCACTTAAGTCTTATTTTCCAAGCACTTCCTGTTTTATTTTGTATCACTTACCGGTTTCTCGTTTCAGATCCCTACCCTGCTCACTGTGTCTTTGCCTGTGTGATTACCTGCTCCACCCCTCATGTCCCACCTGTGTCTACTTGTCCTTCCCGCCCTCGTTAGTATTTAGTGTCTGTGTGTTTCCTCTGTCCTTGCCAGATTGTCTTTGTTCGTGTTCAGGTAATCACACTCGCTCCGTGTATTTTATGTGTCTTCTTGTCTGTGTGCATTTTGGGGGTTTTTGACTTCTGCCTTTGTTCGTGTTCAGGTTCAGCCTGCCTGTGTTTTTCTGTGAAGACTATTAAATTGGAGCCACGCATTTGGGTCTCTGTGCTTATTCGTGATAATTCTCATGAGACCCCTTGGCAGTTGTGATACATTTACTTACTTACCTGAACAGCAATCATGTTCTTTCATCTTTGCTCAGCCCTTACAGCGGATCAGTAAGATACATCTTCGCCCGTTTGAAGTACTGTTACCTGGAGACACTCTGCTGGGCTGCTGCTCTGAGCTTATTTGATATACTGAATTTTATGTCAACTATGGCAATCTGATCTATGCATCATGTCTTGTTTCAAGCCCAGGAAGAAGATATAAGGATATGATAGTTTTATTCCTTAAGGCTACGGCTGCCGGACAGACTATGGTTGTGATGAATTGGCATAGAAATAGTTTCCTGTATGAGCAGGAGGCAGGAAAGTGCAGAAGATGAGCATGTGAGATAGAGCTCATGTTGGATCATATTCACTCAGCTGCACTGATGTGTTCCAACCACAGACAATCTGAGGACTTTATATTGAAGACCAATATGAGAGAAAAAAGAAAGATTTTTTTTATGAACACTTGTATTAACAGGATTTAGTAATTTGCTTTTCTGAATGCACCCACCTCTTGATTCCTTATAAATTCCACTTGATGGGACTTACATGGGGGATGGGGATGTTACAAAAAAGATTCAAACAGTTCAAAATACTCCAAAAAAAAAAAGAATGTTTGAACTTGCAATTCATGGCTCCTTTTTGGTCTCCATCAAATCCTAATCCAAAAATCATGAATATAAAATGATAAGCAGTCCATTTGCTAACATTATAATTCTAAAATTAGACTGTTTTTTTCTCAGCCATTAAAGGTAATTTAGTTCCCAACCAAAAGACTTGTTAAGCTCAAAACATGTGGTTGGTTTATGAACTGTGATTGGATCATAACCACTTTAGCCTATTTTATAAACACTTTCAAGCTGGTACTGATGTGTCTGTGTCACTGGTTTTTAAAAAGCTGGGACAAATCACAGTAAGTTTTAACCCATCTTTCATATGCCTTTGCACTAAAGAAGGTAGTAGAGATGCAATAAGATCACCTTGTGTGTGTTTTATGTGTGTTCCTACCATCAAGCTTTACCTCCCATATTGTAATCCCTGGTGTTTTGGACAGAAACATTGGCACACATTGGCTGCCATGTTTCTGTCAGATTACCCTGGGGCATCTGTGGCTACATATGTACCTAAACATCACCAAGTCTGAATAAAGAGAGGATGAATAATGGATCCAATGTAAGTGCTTTAAGTGCCATCAGCAATAAAGCGCAGTATAACTCTCAGCCATAATTATAATTAATATAGTGTGAGAGTGTGAAGGTGTGGTGATGCATGATGTATGCTACTAGCGCGCTGAAAAATTTCAAAGTAAAAGCAATCAGTACTGAATCACACACACACTCCAACATGAGTAGCGCATCTAAATGTACAATGCTGTGTGCAACTTATGGCTAAATGGAGGCATGATCCTATGAATATCAGATGCATACTTTGCATACTACATGCCAACATGACCAAGTTCTTGTCACACTTCCTCTGATTCTGCAACAACATCATCATTTGTAATGGGACAAATCAGTGTTGGGAAAAACAAGCTTGATTGGTTGATTAGTGAAAAGCCAAAGGTGATATCAGAGATGGGCTCATCATTGCGGCCACCTGTCACTTTTGAGGATTGTTGATATCACATTTGCACACTAACCCACCTGTTCAGCTTCCTAAGTCTTTAGACTATTGTTTACACGTGAGTTGTTTACCTGGCTCAAAATGTTTTAATAGATTCTTTTTGGTAAAAGATTCAAGGTGTCAACAAAAGTGAAACCTCCTGGGAAAGAAAGGCAAAGGTTCATAATAACAATAATGATAATATTAGGTTAGCATTATATAACTTTACAAGGCACCCAAAGTGCTTTACGTAAATCCACTATTCATTTACGCTATATCTGTACTTGGTGGAAGGAAGCTACAGGGATAGTCACAGCTGTCTGTGGAGAGACTAACTGAAATCCACACCTACTACCACTGAACATTTATACATTTATTCTATTCACTTGGTAGATGCTTGAAAGAGACTTATGTCTGAGAGTAAGAACAACACAAGCAAGGTCATCATGACAAAGTGGAAGTCAGACTTCTTAAAGTCCAATTGGACAGAGGTGGTGCCATGTAGTGCTGGAGACAGTGCAATTTTTATTTATTTATTTGTTCATTTATTATTCCCTTTCACTCCCTATAATAATCCCTTTGTTTAATTAAGAGAACACAATTTCATCCCTCAACATTATCTTTGGTATAAGTGCAGCTTATTCAGTGATGTGTTTGGCCAAAGAGCTGAACAAATCTTTGTAACTCATTCTGACAAGTCGAAGAGGGAAGCTAAGTACGGAAATGCTCCTTGAAGAGCTGAGTCCTCTCTTGCTGTTAAAAGTAGATTAGAACACTGCGGAAAGGAAAGAGTTTGGTAGTTCCATCATTGGGGAACAAAGGAGGAAGAGTCTCGCTACTTATTTTGCACCACGTTGTGGTGGGAGCCCTAGGCTTCTTTCACTGGGAGAGCGCAACTGTCGAGAGGGAGTGTAGTTTGGGATTAAGAAGTGAAGGTAGACAGGAGCCGTTGGGTTTGGGTTTTTATTTTGAAAGCCAGAAGCAGAGCTTTGAATTTGATGCCCTCTGCAACTGCAAAACACCAAAACCAAGACCAAAGCAGACTGACAGACTGAATAACTGGGATTCAAACCATCAATATTGTAGTTACAGGATGACCAATTCTACCACCTTATTGAATGGGAAGTCCTTAGCAGGTGAAATCCAATACTTGGAATTAATGCTGGTTTCAAATTTAATAAAGCCAGTGTCAAATATTTTGTCAGCCATTCTCACACCAACATTTCCTGTTCATAACATGGTCATTATGATCCTCACAACTGTCCCTTATCACTGAAATGTTGGCGGATGACTAGCCTTGATGAGACGAGGTGCTTTCATTGCATGATAGATTGCAGGGCTTGATGAGTTAACATCTTCTTGGTCCATGCGCCTGTGAAGATGTTGTTTAGTTTCCGCTGTGTGTTAATCTGTTTATGTTATACAACTCACACTATTTTTGTTTTGTGGTGTTTAATCCTTGGGGTGGTTCAGCCTTTATATAAATTGTTGTTGGGTTTAACAACTTCTGCTGCTCAATCCAACCACCGTCCTTAGTTCATGTGCTTGTATACAAGTGTTTGTTTTCCTTTTTGTTTTTTTTCTTCATCCATGCCTCAGTAAAGATATTTTCAGAGTGATGACATTTTGATGGTTTGCATTCCGGTGGATGTCTAAATCAAAGAGCAGGTCGTTGTTTGTGTGTAGGTTTCCAGTGTTTGACGTTGTTCTGTTTCATTCCAGTTTTCGTCAGTCTTTGAATCTTTCATCCAGCTCAGTTTGCAACGCACAGGCCAGAAAAGGCAACTTGCGATCTTTCACATCCTCTCTGGTGAACTTAATGATGCTGTCCACTGGGTTGATGTGTTTACTGAAGACCATTACCTTTGAACATGCATCAAAAACAGCGGCGAGAATCCCGCCTGTGAGGTTCAACCTAAACAAACAAGCTGCAGGCGTGAAAACACTGAACAGAAATTATTCCTGGACTAAACTAAAACGCACCAAACCACTCCGATCTGTTGTTGCTATCCTTGAAATATATATTTTAGAGAGTTTACAGAAAAAATAAACATGGCAGTAATCATAATGCAACAAACTCCCCGCTGTATTACCACCTTGGTTCATAAACAGGTTTAAATGTGTAAAAGTGGCAAGCTAAAGGTTACAGTGTCTGGTGTGTCTGACATTGTTCTGTTTCATTCCATCCCAGCATACTTCGGCATGTTCTGCATTACTTCTGCACATTTCTTTCTAACTGTTCGGATGATTTTTCAACTGATAGGGTGATTTGAATGCACCAGAGAACAGAGTTTTTTTAAATTGGTATCTCAAGAGAGTTCTCAATCAGTGCTAGAAAGCTTATTCTGATGAAATTGCAAGGCTTTAAGTTGTGAGGTCAGTTGGGCAATTAAAGGAAGCTGCTACAGGGTGCCAGCTCATTTACATTGGTTACACAAGATGGCCCATTTCACACCCACCATGGATCTCTGACGTCGCTACTGTTCACAGATTTGTAAATTAAAGAGTGGCTTGACCTCACTGGAGACATTATTTGTCTGGTTTGTCCTTTCACAGTCAGAAATGAGAGCCCTAAGGTCAGTCGTTCTTGAATTTTGTACCTCAGTCCTCTAGCAGGTTTCTTCTCTAACAAAGGACCAAAGGAAGAACAGAGCACTCTCAGTGCAAGCCAATTAGAGCTTGTTTATTTTCCTCCTCCATCTAATAAACGTCACTTTCTACTTTTAATGGCTTGGAAAGAGGGTGTGATTAAAATTCAGGCCCGCAGTGTGACTAAACGTGAAACAGAGCCATGGCTTCTACAGAGGCCCTCCATCATGTAGAATGGCTCTCAGTGCAACATTATTATTGGAGGTTATGATAATAAATATTTGCAACACCCCGCTGACCTCTAACAGCCAGCGTGAGGACAATAATCCTCACAAATACAAGCAGAGAAAACAAACAAACTCCCTCATTGGTATTTTTTCCCAAAAGCCATTTAAACCTGTTGTTTTTTGGTTTTTTTTGTTTTGTTTTTTTGTTTTTTGTATTTTCAAATGCAGTGGTTTTTTTGTTTTTTTTAATTCTTTTTAGGAGATAAAAGAAGAAGGACAATAAAAATTATTGAAACAAATACATTTTTAAATTAATCTTTTTCTCTTCAAAGCAAATATTAGTTTTTCCAAAATGTCTCAAAACAGACTTTCAAGATTTTTCTCATTTTTGCTTCTTATTTTCTCTGTTTTCATCCATCATACCACCAAATCAAGCCTGATACAAGTGTGATGTGACCACAAGCAAGGGGTGGGCAACTCTGGTCCCCGAACCACCGGTCCTGCAAGTGTTCAGAGTTTATTGGCTGCAACACACCAGACACATGTCAGACTTAATTACCAAACTGGCCATTGACTTGAGTCAGGTGTGTTGCAGCATGGAAACTTTTAACATCTGCAGGACTGTGGCCCTCCAGGACAGGAGTTGCCCACCCTGCCATGAACTTACTATGTGACGGCAGTAATTGCCAGTATAAAATATATTGAATACTCAGGAAAATAATTTCTGTAAAATAAAAGTATTCAAACAAATCATTAGCCAAGAGTTTTCCATCTTCAGTTTAAGAACTTTTTTCAGCCCTGATAAAATGTAAAGGCCCATTTATGCTCCCTTACATATGTACATCGGGACGGTTGTTTCAAACATGATATGTCTCTGCCTTTATAATTCTCTGCATCTTTTATGTTGCTATAGATGTAAAGTCAGTTCATCCACTAGTGGGTTGTGTTAGGAGTTCATTTCCATGTCTACACTGGTTGGTAGCAGTAATGCTACTGTCAGAATCTCTGCTAATATACAAATCTCTGCAACTTTTACTGTGTCTTCTTCAGGTGTTTCTTATTTAGCCATTGTTGTGTCAGGTTCTACCTTTTCTTCTCTGGCTGTTCATTTTGCAGGTTGAATCTGAGCCATACGACTTAACACTGCCCCTCCAATTTCAAGTGGTATTGCTCAATATTCTGCTTAAAATGACAGATAGCTAAGCCCCTTGAAAATCGACCAAATTATACTCGTAACCAATGAAGAAGACCAATAAAACATTTTGCTCATCAGTTCATTTATTTTCTTTTGGTGGGGTGTTATTAATTACATGATGAAATTAATCATTAAACACAACTTTCACATATATTTTGCACTAACAACCATACAATTGAACGCACCCATTCACATATTCACTAACATGTTTTCACAGTTATGCTGGACTTTATTACCATGTATATTTGATCACCAATAGCAACTGTTATGTTTCCACTTACTTCTTCTTGATGTTTTGATGTTTTTTTTTTACATTTTTCTCTATTTGTCCTTTGACAAGTGCTCCTAATGAATCTCATATTTCTTTCACAGGTGCAGCAGCGAGTTGTCAGATTTTTCTACTTGGGCTCTGATTCTACAGTTACTGATTTCTGTCTTTTGTATCTTTGTCTTCTTATTCTTCTCCTAACTTTGTCCATCTTTGGAAACTTTTAGACAATATTTCTATAAGTGATATTATTTTAAAAAATAAATAAATAAATAAAAATCTGCTTTTCTGTGTTGTTTCAGAACCAGAAAAATGCCTGCAGACAACTTGACGGAGCGCCTCTACTGAATTGTAATTGCTCCTGATGGATCATGATTTCATTGGATATGAACAAATATTTGAGCATTATTTTTTGTAAAAAAAAAAAAAAAAAAAATCACAACCCATTTGTGAGCGCAGTCTGAAAATGTTCTGTAGCATAGAGCAGTGGTTCCCAAACTTTTTGTGCTCAAGGCACACCAGGTGACAAGTGAAAATCTCAAGGCACACTTTTTGTGCCAAAAAGCCCCTTAAGAACACTTGTAATCACTTGTATAATGTAAAATATCTTTCATCATTCATCACACCGTTAGGGAACCACTGGCTTAGAGGGACAACATTTTGATTTCTGATAATATTTTATTTAAGCTAAAGTGTTTTGGTGGTGACCATATAACAGGGGCGTCCAAAGTTGGTCCTTTTCAATGTATCCCTGCTTCAACAAACCAAACTAAAAACAATATGCATCCAACAGGTAAGTCAAGTGTGTTGGAGTAGGGTTACACTAAAAATCTGTAAGATTGAGGCATTTGGAGCTCTGGACACCCCTGCCTTATCAGCTCATCTATTATGATTACATTTTATTTTATTTGATGCTCAGGCTACTCTCTCTCTCTCTCTCTCTCTCTCTCACACTCACTACATAGAATGAACTTCTGTCAAGCTCTATAATAAACCAGCCTTTATCCATATTTTGGCGCTGTGCGATTTTTTTTGTTATACAACAAGAAAATCATTATATCTTTAGTTTGAGATAAAATGAAGATGAACATTCCTTGCATGTTCAGTATGTATTGTTTAATAATGTGCAGTTATTAAATATAAAAAGTTATTTCTTCCCTTTAATGCAGTCTGAATATCCCCTGTCAATGTTTATCTTTAAAGACATTCATCAAAGACAGCAAGCTGGGTACTGCTTTCAATTGTGACCGGTGAGAAAATCAATTGAAACACGGTTTAACCAAAGTTTCAAAAGATTTAAAGAAATTCCTCATCTGAAAAACAGATTAGACAATAAATTATCCAATAGTTTACCTGCTTTTAAGATTTCTGATGTGATTTTTTTTTGTTGTTTCCTTTTTCTGAAAGAGTTGCCTTCTGGTCTAATTATAATTGTTGCTATGGTTGTTGTTTTTCATCTGTGACATTTAAAAAATGTTAATAGATTGCACCATGCCTAAAATGCATAATAATTTATCAGATGACTGGCGTGCACACATTGGGGGTTCTCCACAACTCAGCAGTTTTGTTTATCATGTTGATTTTGTTCTGATTTAATGCTTCATGGCTATGAATTTAAAAGCCTGTGCAGTCCTCAAGGGCTTTGGTCATATCCAACTACACCTGTAATCTATAACAAGGTTGCAGACTAAGAGGGTCTTATTTTCATGGACCTGCAATATCAAACACAAACTACACTGACTTTTGATTACTTCCTCGAATTGGAATTAAACTTTAAGCATATGTGTTGTGTTGTAGTATCAAATCAAGTGTTTGCAGATGGCAAGAACAACTCCAAAAGAGGGGAGCCACATACAAAGAAATGACAACTGAGAGGTTAGTAGACTTTGGAGTGATAATAAATGCCTCCAAACTGCCATCAGTCCGCTGTTACCTCACAGAGCACATTAAATGCTCGCTGCAAATGCACAACAATGACAGGATAATGGTCCCTAGCCAGCAGGTAAAGCCAGTAAAGTACACTACATCGATCTGTAAATTAGGATACAGTAAAGGAGTCTTACAGTGTTGTCTAGAGCAGCTTTATAGAGAATTCTCTTCAGTTTATTAAATCCCTGCAGGTATTTGAAGGAAACAGGACAGACCACGTATATCATGGGAAAAAGATTCAGTTAAAGTTTCAGTTGGTAAGATGTTAAAAAAAAGGCAAAGTAAGAATAACTTCTTTCACACTCATGTAACCATCAACTTCAATAGTTTACTTCATCTGGTAGCAATTATATTAATGAATATATAGTAATTAATTGACAGAAATATACATAAACCCATCGGTAGAAAACCATATTGCAGTCTATGCATTATCCTTTTTTTTCTTTTAATGGAACAGTTGGAACACCCTGAATTCCCCCCTTGGGGATGAATAAATTATCTATCTATCTATCTATCTATCTACTTACTTTGCAGGAAGAAATCAGAGGTTTAGGTTTGACATGGTGAAAATTTAACTATGACACTGCAGTCCTGCGTGCAACTTGAGTTTGTACAGTTTGCAGGGTTTAAAAATAGGCTATGCATATTTGTGCAAAATACAGCTCAGCTAAACCAGGGTTAACTGATGATACTTTTTTATTAGTAAGATCAAATCTATATATTAATGGTATGATCAGTTTATTGTAATGTCATTGTTAACAGCAATGACATTACAATTAAATCAGAAGGACTCATTTCAACACTTAGCATTGCCAATGAAAAGTCGGGTATCGTCAATATAATTTGACAATAACACAAAATAGCAGGGAGATCCGAGTCAAAATTGGCAAATATTTTTTAACCTGTTGATGGAATTATGTGAGAAGCCAAGGAACATTTTAGACCACAAATGTCAGAGCTCTTATGGCCCAATGCACAGGATCAAGTCATAAAAGGACAATGGTAATGACGTCATCGCTAAGCTGTTGTTAGCAAGAGTGAGGATGACTGTCCTTCAGAAGGATTTTATTTTTGTTATTGTTTTAAATATTGTTTTACCACTGTCCTTAATGAGATGATCAGATCCTCAAAGATTAATGAAAAGGTTGGAAACAATCCTGTGATGATCCAAAAAATCCTTTCCAGATTTGTTTCAATAAAGATGAAGAAAGAAAAGCTTTTTGGAACACCTCATATGTTTAAATGTCAAAAAACAGATGAGATCATTTGAATAGTTTACTTCCTACAACTGAGTAAGTCTCACCAAAACACTTTACAAGAGCTCCTATACATAACAATATGGCAGTGATGTACTCTCAGCTAAATGAAATAACTGCATTGTAAGTCAGAGTGGGAATGACCTCAAAGTCAGTGAGAGCACAGCTGAATACTTAATTAGGCAGTAAGTGTTGGCAAGTGCTCTGCTTAAATAATGGCCATGATGTAGATCCAAAACAGAGGCAAACATTTTGCTGAGATTTCAGTTGTAATCCTTGCCAAAGCTGCCAAAATGTCCTGCATCCAACAGAGTCTAACAGTTGGCTGCAACGCAGTTCTGCTCCTGTGCCACCTCTGTGCTAACTGCCCATCTCTGTCAGTGTGTTCTGTTGGAAAATACTGAAAAAACCTGCAAAAACAGTTAACATGGTAAGTGGTGCACCTCACAGATGTGTAGGTGAAAGGTTCAAGTATAAAAATTATGTAAATCGTATACTGTACTATGTTTGTAGAGCTAACCCCGTCACTGAGACGTATGTTTGAACAAAAGTATGCTGGAGTAAACACACTGCATGCAGAATTTTCCTTTGGAAATAGTAAAAATGTTAATTAAATGTTTTGTAAATTGCAAATATGCTGCATGTGTCAGTAGAAATATATTATGTACAGTATGAATTCAGTCTTGGTAATTAATATCCACTTGTGCTTTTGAAATTATTCAGCATCTAATTTAAAAGTTTTATCATAGCTCTCAATATTTTTCATTAGGATATGATTATATAAAGTTACACTCAACATGCATCACCCAGTGTTGTTTACTGTATGACAAAAAATACTAAACCTTGCAATCCTGGTTGACATTATGGGGTTTATTATCAGTGACACTGCCTGTTCTGAAGGGACTGTGAGGTGCTTGTTCTGGAATTATCACCAGGTTCACACAGGGGTGCCGGCCAGAGCACTTCTTAAGGCCGATCAGAGTATAACATGAAAAACGGGCTGGAGGCTGATCAGATCTTTCCTCTTCTCTTCATTTTCAGGAAAGGTGGGGATATATGGGATAAAGTATGTGTGGTTTCCTACACAAATAGAATAAATGCAACCAACATTAGTGCAAATAAATATAAATATAGTTCAACACAAAGCAAATAAGGTAAATAAGAACAACTTGGAGTTGCATGCCTCTAATTGCTTCAATAAAGAAACTAACACCAAAATAAACCCAAATAAGCATAGCAGACAATGCTCCCCGACTAGTCAAGTTACCATAAATAGAACTATACGGCACTTCCTGTTGCAAGCTCTTATTGTGAAAGTCCACGTGGGCTACTTCCGGTAGCGCGTTAGCTTCGCACAAACGCCGATAAACCATTACTTAAAGGTAATTAGAATGGATTTAGCACAGAAATAACTTCGTGTACATTGGATACAACTGTGCCGTGAACATGGGCAGAATTACTTACATATAACATACACACATGGCCAATTCACTTAATGAGCTAAAGGTAAAGGTGACCTCGGTGGCTACTAAGCTGCACAAGCACGGAGTTAGCATGGTTTAATATGAACACAAATGAGCTCAATTATCACATGAAGTGTCAGATAAACAGTGGCCAGATAAACACCAAAGCAAGATGGTCATTAAGCAGTATTACTCACCAGTCACTCACACACACATCAACTAAACCAAAACTCAGGTCCCCACACCATTGTAGCCCACCTGTACACCAACTATATGCAAATTTCCTATCTATACGCACCCCGTGAGCTGACAACGCGACTTTAACCCTTAAATGACCACATACTGACAAACTAAATAAACCGGATTATAACATTAAAAATCATATTGGTGACTTTGAGGCCTTTTCTACACTGCCAACTTAAACTATGTCTTGAAAGTGTTCATTTTTAAGATATTTAATTTGTAACAGATGAAACATGTTTCATTAATTGTGGAAATTATTAAAATTTGATTTCACTCATTAATTTAATTTTTATACCGCTTAGTCCAAATCAGGGTGATGCAGCCTATCCCAGCGATTAGCAGGCAAGAGGCAGGGTACTCCCTGGACAAGTTACCAGTCTGCCACAGGGCTCGAAATGGAATTTTTTTTTTTTGCAAAATGTGATTTAAAGCACAGTGAAATATATCATTTAAAAAAAAAAAAAAAAAAAAACGCAATGCACACATTTTCAAAACCAGCTGCAGTCACAATGCAGTCACAGAAGAAATGGTCCTAAGTCTTTTTATAGAACACCCAATAAATCACTGGTCACTTTAAAACCCACCTATTAGTGGGCATGTTGCTTTTCAGTGAACTTTTCAACATGACTGTTCCTGTCAATTTTTCTTTTTTTATTTTTAATATTGAAATTATTGCATAAAAAATTATAGTAAATCAAAACCAATCACAGAAAAACACACTGGTGTGTGTTAATCTGCTTGAGCAATTTAGATTGGAAAAGTTAAAAAGATGCAACCTTAACACTAACTTCACTGATTCAGAAATAGGCTCTGTGTCAATTTACTACATTTCTACCCCTTGCAATGTCACACTGGCCTACATCCCTCAATGTAATTACAAAATACAAATTTTAGTGATTTGATGCCCAGTCCTATTAGCTACAGTTCACCCCCATTCTACATTTTGGATCCCCATTCAATGTTGGAAACACCCATAGACGGGAAGAACAGTATGGGTGTTGCTGACTGTAGACTGGGATGTAATTTATCTACATCCCAATGCTAACATCCATATGATCCCATATGCCCCAGTAAGAGCAAGATGACCATTACTCATCATTTACTAAAAGAAAAGGAGGGACTTGGGAATGGGAAATGAAGGACCAAAGATGTAGGGCCAAGAGAGGAAAGAAGGCCTGAAATTACACATAAATAATTCTGGATCTTGTTTCAGAGGTTGCTGTGAATGTTTATGATATGAGGCTACATCAGTTTATGAAGATAATGTGCTGTGAGAAAGACATATGGATAAGATCTCTGTGATGCTGAGGTGTGTCAGACTTTGAAAAGAACAAAACTAGGTAAAAAAAATATGTTCTAAACAGTGAGTTTTCTGAGGTACTCCAATATGTATAAGTACAAATGAAGACGAGTTAAAGCAAAGCCAGTGTGTTTAAATACACACGATGAGTGTGTATGTGACTTTATATCAGCTTATTTTACAGGCCTTATGCTCTGCAGGGAGCATCCTTCAATGTGTTTTCAGAAGGACGTGTCAGCTGGCTGGAGCCTTCAGATAAGGGCTGTTATGTGTTATGTAGTTAGTGGTTAAGTATTGGTGTTCCCTACAGCCTCTCATGTCCGTGTGTTATCTGAAGGGTCCCAGCAAGCTCCTAAGGCTCCGCTCTCCAGGTCGCAGCAGTGAGAGTAGATAATTGCTGATCATACTTTGCAAATGGAACAGCAGGACAGCAGAAACCATTTAATGGACATTTCTATACAATGCTGTCCGCTTTCTAATTTACTACTTACCTACTACTTATTATTTGTATAGAAACGAATACCTCCATACTGAACTAAAATTAGCCTTCTTTTTACTCTTGTGCTTTAACATGCAGCTGTTTGACCAAGACTATCATTTGGGTCTTCTGTCTTCTAAATTGTGTTAATAATCTAGTGATACAGGCATAGAAGGCTATTACAGCCCTAGCCTGCTGCTATGTGGGCTGGTATGCAAATGGGAAGATCCCAGCACACTTGGATGAAGGCTGCCCATCCTGGCCCTCCTCTACCATTGTGCCTCCCAAATGGTGGACTACCTACCTGGAGTTTCAGTCCATTGGCCACAACCTCTGCCACTCCTATTGAAGGACAATCAGCGCCATTATTCAGGGCAGCTGTGTCTGACGGTGACTCAGTTTGCCTCCTTGCTTTACCTGTGAATTCACAAAAGCCTTGTTGTAGATTTGGGTTGGTTTGGCTGTAGATTTACAGAGCTTTTTTGTTGTCTGACTGTAGGGTTACATATTTCATGTGTCTTTGTGGTGTTTTGTTTAGTCTGTGGATTCACAGACTTTAATTTAGTTTTTTTGTGTGTGTGTTTTGTCCCTAAGTGGGGTTTATCCAGTGTAAACTGCATTTTTGGTTGGGCATTCCCTGTTTGTTTTTTGGTTTTTTTGTTTGTTTGTTTGTTTGTTTGTTTGTTTGTTTGTTTGATTTATCTCCATTTTACTGAACTGGTTGAGGTAAACTCGGATTGTTTTCTGTTGAATTTACTTATTTGTAAATAAATTAATTATTGAACTTTTAGTTACTTGTTCCGTTTTCTGTTACCACCCTCTTTTACCCCTAGACCTCATGGGGGTCATAACATAAGCAAATAGAATAAAGTGGAAAAAAGTACACCCCTTGTCATTCCAATGACTGCTTAGCTATACTGTCAGAAACCGTTTGGGATTTAGTTGATAAAAGTACCAAACAACTACCCTTAAATATTCCACTTTATGACCAAAGTGAACTAGGAAGTTAACATAGCTGTTTGTTAATACAAAAATACTATAACAATTTGCTTTTTTCATCAAACAACACCTCAGGCTGAGTAGTGTGTGTGGTAGTGTGAGCTTGCTAGCTGTGTGTGCTAGTGTTAACACTCAGGTATCTCCTGCTGTCATGCTTATTCTGGACTTGTGCTCACTGTGTGTGAGCATTGTGTGTTGCATTAAGTATGATTGCTATCCAGTGTGAGGATGGTGGGGTGTACGTCATACACAAGCAGAGCTGAAGGTGTTGCCAGGTTGGCACAACTACTTCAGGTAACTGATAGGTCACTGAGGGATGACAGAATCATTTTAGGGACCAGCATGAATCACCAGTTTTACTACGCTAGCCTGTAAACAGTTTTAAAGCTGTCTCCTTACTAGTCCCTCTTTAAAAATACCTGCATTTAGCTGCACATTTCTAGAAGAAATTATGTCCTTCTGCACGTGAAAAATATACTTTTGGGCATAATTGTATGTGATTAAAGTGTGTTTAATTGAAATGAATTAATTACAAAGCCTGTGATCATTTAGATCATTCTTTTCATCATGTCCCACCCCTAAACGTAGCCTAATGAATACCTCATCCGCTTCTTTGTTGTTGTGTGGTTGAATAATCTGTCTTTCCAGATTAAATGTCCATTGTTGGCTTTGGATTTGTGAAATCAATTTCTAGATAAATACAAGTTATTGTCCAGTGGGACTTTTACTTTTCATGACACACACACTCTGGAGAAACTTAAAGCTAGAGTAGGTTGTCTGACTTTTCACAGACAGATGTAATAATGATGACCAGAAATCAGGGGGAGACAGACCCAAACCCATTGTCAGCAGCCCTGACACATGTAGCTAGCTACACAAACCATTGTGGATAGACACACGGATCATAGCTAACACTACCTTCACCAAACAGCCAGAGTCTGTAGAGCAGTGATCTCCAGCATTGGTCCTCGAAAGCTACCATCCTGCAGGTTTTAGTGTCTCCCTGTTGCAACACACCCAAATCAACAGCTCATTACAGGCTGGTGCAGAAGATGAGAACAAGTTGTTGGAGAGCCTTTTCATTTGAATAGAGTGGGTTGTGTCAGTGAAAACACTAAAACAGAGTTGGAGACCCCTGCTGTAGAGCCACCGATTCCAATTCCACCACATCAAGCGCCATGTGCTGTACCCCAAACCACAAATTTATCTTTTCTGCTTCCTGAACTTCTACTACTTCTACTAGAAGTTACTACTACTAACTTCTACTACTACTTCTGCTACTAAGACTTCTACTTAGTAATTCATTCATTCATTATCCTATCCGCTCAATCCGATGAACTGTCGTGGGGAAGCTGGAGCCTATCCCAGCAGTCTTTGGACAAAAGGCGGGGTACACCCTGGACAGCTCACCAGTCCATCGCTGGGACTTAGTAATTAAAATAATTCAGATAATTAAAATAAAGATGTTGTACTCTCTAATGTCTTTAATGTGACTAGACTTATTACAGCAGTGTATGTGAGTGTATTTCTTGGAGATAACCCTCTTAGAAAGTCTTGCCCACCCTCTGACTATCCCATGAATTAAAGTCCAGCACTGACACTATGCTCTTTTTGTTGTTGAGGATGGCACAGCTTATGAACCCATATGCAAAGATACTTTGACTGATGGTCTTAGCATGATCAGATCTTTGCTCACTCACACAGAAGATTCACATAGCAGCAAAAACCAAAGGCAAACATTCTTGATCCATCAATATTAACTGAAAGATTTAAAAGAAACAATAATATTTCAATTATTTTAAAACACCCTGTACATCATGACTCATTTTTCATTTTTATTTTCATTATCTGTTATGAAGGGAGCAAATAAGGGAGGGAAGTGATGTTATCACGAAGTGACAGTTTGCAGGAGCACGACGGGCTTCACCCACAGGTCAACAAGTCAGACTTTAACACAAGAGACAGCAGCTTGTTTCCAGCTTCTTGTCAACTGTGAATGCATATTAGTTATTTTAACCATGCCCATAATTGTTCCACAACCATTATCAATGGTTTATTACAGTGATAATGGATCTCATTTAACAGTTTTATATATATATTATAATAATATATTTTGGAACATTTTTTTATGGTTATCATTTTGTTCTGTGGAGTTTTTTGACATATTGAATTTCCAATGTTTTGTTAAACCTAATCTAATCTTGTATAGAAATATGAAGACAAATTGCTATTTTTTAGATAAAAAACAAAAAAATAATGGTTACCTTGCAGAGTGAAAATAAGTATTAAATCATAGAAAAAAAAGCGGAATGTTTGTTTGTCCACCAAGTTTCCAGTGACTTCATTGCTTGACTTGAATGACTGTAAAGGCCCATTTATGCTCCCTTCAAGGTGTAAATGGGGATATCTATTTCAAACATTGTTAAATGTCACACTGACTTGATAAATTGTCTTCACATCCATGCATCGTTAAATTGCCATAAATGTTAAGTCACTTTATCCACTAGTGGGCAGTGCTGAGCTCAGCGTTCACCTCCACGTTTTGACACCGGTTGGTAGTGGTAATACACAGATCTAAGGTTTTTAATAAGGGTCCAAAAACACAACAAGAGGCATGGTCTCTTCAACTTCTTCAGCTTTTTCTTTGGCAAATGCATCAAGTGACAGAAAGCTTCTTTGAAAACAGACCAAATTACCCACATAATGGATGCAGGAGATGGATGAAACTTTCTTTCCGTCTGCTTTTCTGACTTACCTGAGCGTAAATGCCATTTTGAAACTTAGGAACTACATTTTATACACATTTTATAGTTTACCTCGCATAAGAGTTTCACTTCCAATACGGATTTTTTTTTTTTGTTTTGTTTTGTTTTTTATTCTTAGTTTTGATCATTATTAAACAGGTTGGAGATCTAAGTATAATTTAAAAGAGTCATTAAAAACTTTTATTCTACTCACATCAATAATCTTATTGATTCCATAATTATAAAACTCAATATCCATGACTGCAGTGTTGGGCACTCTCCAAGCTGCAGCACTGGTCAAAATTTGTCCATTATGTATTTCTCCACAAGTTATAGGTCAAGGAAGCTGTGTTAAATATTAATTTGAATTTTCACCTGCGTTTTTGCATTTTTGTTTAAACCAGCAGTTCTTTAAATTGTGCGATCGATTGTATTGCAATGCCCTATGGACTCTGCAATGTGCCCTTCTCAACTTCAGAAACTATATCCTGAACTATGGAAAGAGCTTTGGCCATCACCCAAGACATAAAGAACTGCATTTTACTTTGGGGATTAATTCTGAAATGAGGACTATTTTACAAGCTGGACTCCCTGCAGTCCCATAGCTCAGTTACTGAGTAAAATATCATCACGGCCAGAACTCTTCAGTCTCAGGTTGTAAAAAAAACACTATTATTTTCACTGTAGTCACATCTCATTACATTTAATTGATAATCATAATTGATGATAAAAAGATAAGTCTCTTTGACCTTGAGATCTGATCACACCAGCTCCACTTCTTCTTTTTCTTCCACCTTTAAGTTGAGGACAAACATTTCACTGAGGCAGGAAAACAGTGGTGGAAGGGAGACAGAGCACTTTGTCAGATCAGCTAATTGAGTAGTTGGCCCAAAGCATGAGCCATTTATAAGACCCCCTCCTCCCTCCAGGCTTGCCCAACTGAGTCCCATTGCTCTGCCCCTGTCCAGCTGTGTTCTGCTGTGACACAGGGCTTTGTCACCCTTGTTCCTGAAAACTCCCTGTGTCTTCCTCATTCATCACTGCAGAGTGATTCCCTTGGTTTAACGGGAAGTAATAGTTGCCTGCAGGCCCACTGTGGACATAGCAGGACCCTCCAGGCTTAAGTGCTCTGATCAATCAAAAGGTCTTCTGGGTCAAGCTGCCCTTCCGATATCAGATTCAAGGTAAGAGAGCCGCAGGTTGACAGAAAGCCACCGAAATAACATCACAAGTGACACTCACACCCTTGCAAGCACGTAAAAAGTGTCGAGTCCCCTGAATTGTTGTATCTGATTTTTAGGACATAAATCTGTTTTGTTCCGTGTGCAGCAGGCAACTACATTATCTTTGTTGAGGATGACAGTTAGGGACCACCGATATGTAATCAGAGCAAGAGTCCCAGCATCATTAAAGGTGCCTACATTGTTTACCGCCCCTTCCCATTTGAACAGCGGTGACTCCAGCAGTGCTCCTGGCAAGCTCCATCCTCCGTTGGCTCATTTGTTTGTAGCCTCTAAAGTATTTGTTTGGAGAGGTCTGCAGCCTACCCCAAATAACTCGAGACATATGTACTGTTTTCACTTTTTAAAACTTGTTTTCGGTATTTTTGTTTTCGTGCCTTTTTTTTATCGTTTTCAATAGTTTTTACTTTTGCAGTTTTTAGCCATGGCTGCAATTATGTAGCAACTTTTTTCCGCTAATTGAAATCATTAAAAGGAGAAAAACATGCAGAGGTACGACATGATGAAGGCAGTTGTGAGACACTCTGAAAAGATTGACATAAATAAGTGATGCTACATTACATGTCTGAGACAAGGGCACCTAATGCAGTGGAAAGAGAGAAAAGTACCCCGCTGTCAGGCTAAGTTCAGTCACAAGCGTTCACATTCAGGAACAATTACGTGTCCATTAATGCTTTTCATTGCAATTGTCAGTTCCTAATAGTATTTTATTTATAACTTTTTTTGTCATTTCAAACAGGATTTTTTGGTTCCTTGTTTTGCAGAATTCAATTATCTATAAAGCTCATTGCAGAAGACAGCAAACAAAGCAAATTTAGAAAGTCATGTACTTTGATGTTTTATAAAATGTTAGCTCAGCTTGCCTTTAATGGCAGCAAGTCATCTAAAGAAAAGGTTACAGAGCCATGTTTTCCACCATGTGGCATCCAATCTTCTTTTCAAAGAATAGTCCATGAAAGGCTGGGAAGTGAGGAGGAATGTTGTGAGTGGAGGTTTCATATGAAACCATGGTAGCAGGTCTGCACTACAGAGAGGCCAGTCCACCTTCCAGACCAGGGATGTCTTTAAGATGTAAAGACAAGGGGGTCTTATCCCCTGAGAGATGACATTTCTCCTTGATGGCAATGTCACTTTAGACATAACCTTCATCATGTCCCATGCTACTTATCATTAAGCTACTGCTGAGTTCTTGCAGATAAGGACATAGATCCTAAATTTTAAAAGTAAAACAACCACATACCTAATTCCACTTCGTTTTAGAGCACATGCAGGTCTGTTTTTATATCCATTTTCTTTACATACTTTGTCCTTTGGGAGGAAATCCTTCATACACAGATGAAATGTTTAAGATTGAACCACAAACCTTTGCTGAGCTGCAACAAACCACGGAGCAGTCTGTCACAGGTCGCTATGGCTGCTCTGCAGACTGATTCAACCAGGTGATTTTACTCTGTACTTTAACTTTCACACAATACAATAGAATAACCCTACTTAATAACCCTACATAGAGAGTATTTAAAACGTATTCTGAAATCTGACCAGATGGAAAAACAGAAAAGAAAGCTGCAAACAATACAGCGACTGACTGGATCATTACAACAGCGTTGGTGAAACTCCACAACAATGTGAGGCTAATAGCATTGTAAGAAAAAGAAGTTTAAGCCATTACTGCCTAAAACGCTACTACAAAGTACTGATTACTGTTTGGTTTTTTTCTTTACTCCTTCGTGTTGGCTTAATCTTTGCTGAGTAAATAAAAAATAATGCAATGTTATTTTTTATGTATTGTTGTTCTTTGTTAATTTCTCACACATTATTTCTCGGAAAAGCCTGAAACAATATAATGGTTTGAATTACAGGCTTTGTTTTGTTTTGACTTAATTTGCTTTTGTTGGTAATGTGTTGTATAATTCACTTAAAGTGATTCATTACATCTTGTAAAATGTGGGAACATTTATCATTTTAATGAACCTTCTTTCATGATCTGTCTCAAAAATATGAGTCTATTCCCAAAAAGATGCATTTAACTGATTTATTTTTTTTTCAATACACAGAAAAAATATGATGATTTTGTATGTCTTTGTCATTCCAAAATGTTTTTCCAGTTTCTTTTTTTGTGTTCAACTCATTTCACTGGTCAATAGTAAGATCTTGGAGAGCCATGTTCAGCATAAAAGATGTGTCAAGGTTGTATTTCTGCTGAGTGCAGCATTATGTCCAAACCATTTAAAGTGATTTCCATTGGCCCATTTTCATGTCCCAACTCGCTATCTATCTACCATCCTCTTCGCTGAAAGCAAAGTAAATCTTACTACTTTTTGTGTTTTATTTCAACATCAAGGTACCATGAATTGCAAGTAATTGCATCACGACAAGTGATTACATTTAAAACAGTTTTCATGTAAGTAAAAGCTCCTCATTTTGTTGGTTTTAATTATATAAACCAGTCATGCTGAACTTATTCACCACTTCCTAATGACTACGAACAGGAGCATTCAGTTTTTTTTCTTGGGATTTCGTTTTGCTTTTTATTTTTTCCCCTCTGGTTTATAGTCCCTCAGTGCATTTCAAAGGCCAAATCTCAAACAACATCTGACAAAATGAGTCCGTTATCTCAGCAGGAAGATCCTGTGATTGCTCAAAGGTATCAGGATGAGACTGCATCTTTTCACCCTCTCCAATATGCTGTCTTTAGTGGCTGGAGCATTTCTAATCTGATCTGCTTCTGTGCCAGGTTGTCATTTTAAGTTTAAAAAAAGATGCTGGAATGATGTTTTGATTTACATTATGTGCTGTACTTGAAATATTTCTGTGGGCTTTTCTTACCCAGATGATAATGTGGTCTCATGCATCACTTTGCACTGCAATTTGCATGTCTTGTCATTAATATGGATGGATGCTGAGTGCATCGCTGGATCTTTTTTGGACCTTGAGCTAAATGCCAGGATTAGAAATTTGATCCACAGGGTAAAGGTGCTAAAATGAGGATGTTAAGCAAACCAGCTTGCATGAACAATATCTGCTGCAATATAGAGAGAGGGCTTGTGAAATGGATAACTGAGACTGGGGCATATTTATCGAATTGATTAAGTGCATCGTTTTGTAATTATATCCCAAACTTTTGCAGATGAAGCTGCAGGGCTCAGCAGGGATCCAGGCTGTGGTTTGAGTAGGAAAAATACAAAAAAAACATTAACTTTTTTCTCCAGAGCTGCCTCATTGAAACTGAGGTCAAAAGTGTATTCTGATCATCAGAACACCGAATTCACTCAACACCCCCCCCCCCCCATCCCCACCCCCCCCACAAAAAAAGACTCAAAATACTCTTGACTTACTGCTGAGCACAAAGTTTGCCTGCAGAGACAGTGCAGCCATATTTCGTAGGTCATTAGCAGATATTTTAGCAGATGTCTTAGCAGGCCAGAACAGAATACAAGCACTAGCATACGTGCCTGCAGAAGAAAAAAGACCTCTCTGCCTGAAGAACCCTGAGGACCTCCTGTCTAATGAAATGCTGTCAAGGTCCAGTGAGCTGAGCTGCCAGAAGAAAGCCTCGCAGTGGAGAAAAGCAGCACAAAAGCAAGAGGGAGATAGCAACCCTAACTTCTCATACACTTATTACATTTTGGGAACTGCTCAGGCAGATAACAGAGGGGAACTACCTCATGCACAAAAAACATAAATGTATTGCTTCCTCTTTACAAGATACATAATTGTATGTGCGTTGTAACCCCAGCTGCTTACAACAGAAATAATTCTGATGCACTAAGTATAATTTTAGCCGATTCAGTATGACAAAAATACATCGGAGGGCTGAACAAAAATGCTCCACTGCATTTTAAAAGAATGATATTTTAGAGCTTAACTTTACTCAAGTGGTATAAACAATAACCAGAACCATCTGGAACCTTTTAACTGCAGAAATGTTATCATATCAATGATGATGGATAGTCCAAATCTACCATTAAAAATGAAGTTTTTTTCATGCAGATCAAAGCAAAACTTCAACATCATTGTCAGATAGAAAATGAGTTGAAACCGTTGTCAAGCTGGCACACAACACGGTACATAAAAGGGGTGAATTTTTCATGCCAAAAAGTGGCTCCCATGCAAGATTCTCACTGATTAAACAGTGGAAGTGTCAACAGTGAGTTTTTGGCAGATAAGCATAAATACATGTCAAATGATTAAGTCTGTGATTCATTGTTAAATCAAGTGTTTTGGTATTAAATGACAAAGGTCTGGACAGCAATTGAAGCATTGCAAGTTATTTTGTTAAACCTCACAGCCACAAATAACGAAAAAGGTCAAAATAAAAATGTACTAAAAAATCAGCATTTCACCAATAAATGCATTTATGGAAATGTAACTAATCAAGCCCTCATTTAGATAAACGGTTTGTCATTCCATTTTTACCTGAATAGTTTTCCTCAAATGTCACCCATTCAAAGTAAATTAATATGTTATGTAAAAGGAAGTCATTGGGTTGAAACCGTGGTCCCTCGAGAAGTAAATACTCTCAATTTTTCACCCTTTTTTTTTTTTTTTTTTAAATAAACAGAAAAGTAGCACAAAAAAAACACTATTTCAGAAAAGATGATATGTATGACTACTCTATTTAGTTCACCCCAAAAATTGATCTCTATATTTGTCAAATGATTTTTTACTCTTTGGTTTTAGGGAGGAAGAGTTATGAAAGGACTGGGACAAAACTGGCACACAGATTAGTGAGAGACAGGCTCATAGACGTATATGCATATATCTTTATTATGACAGGCTAGAGTTAGCACAGCTGTTGGCTGCACCAGTGTATCATAGGTAATAGGGCTGTGATGATATGCTTTTGTCCCGATTTGATTCCAATTTTTTGGGTGCCGATTCAATTTAAATTGCAATTCTCAAAATCCTTCAATATTGATGATTTTTGTAGATTAAAAACAAACCAAAAAAACTTATAAAACTTATTTTTGCTAGTAATTTTTCTTGATTTCAGTTGGGAAAAAAACAACACAGTAGCCAAATCATCATTCTGCTGCTATGACACCCAAGACGACAAGTAAAAAGATCAATAAAAACAATGAAAATTACAAAAATTTTATAGTGGAATAATTATAATTATTTGAAAAAAAAAAAAAAAATTAAAATTGTGAAGAAAAAAATCCCGATTTCCGATTTTTAGATTCGATTTTCCCACCCCGAATAGGTAACCTTATCCGAGCTGCTGAGCAACGTAGGTACATGCATAGAAACGTTTGTAATAGTAAAAGCAGCATCACAGCAGGTTTTGAAGTGTGTATAGTCAATGCTAAGTGAAAACTTATATATATACCCTTGACTACACTACTGGATTGGAAAACACAACAGGAGATTAATTACACAAACAAAAACAAGTCACGTGACTGTAACAGTAAGCGAAAATACATTTTTCATCAAAAGCATCCACTGCATGGTGATTATCAGCATCGCAGGCATATAAATCCTCTAACGAAGGAGTAGAGGTCAAAATGTCGGAGACACGAAGGCCTTAAAGAATATCAACAGAAGAAATTCAGACGAGCAACAGTACACAGATGCAAGACGGCTATATTTCAATTACTCCCCGCCTCTTGCTGACTTTTCCAGCTAATTAAACATGAAGCTGAGACAGATATTGAGGCTGCAAGGGGGAACCAACCTACAGCCGGTGAGGCAGGAAAAGAATTGCTCTGTCATGAAAAGAAAAGGAAGGCTTAGGTTTTGATATATATCACCGTATTAATATGTGCAGATAACAGGGACGTATTTCCAGTGTCATTACGTAAAAGATGACCGAGGCCAGTGTTGGAGGCCGTTTTTTCTTCCTGACAGGGGCAAAAACATACCCCCCCGCTATGTGTCCATATGGCTATTAGTTATTTCCACTGATGCGTTTTTGTATTTTACATTCAAGCATGTTAGAGAATAGCACAGAAGGGCTTGAGGTGCAATCAGCTTCACAGTAGGCCTACAAAAAAATCACACAGAAGAGACACATAAAAGCTGTTGTTTCACCCACTGAGTGTAATGATAACTGTACCATTCAGACACACTCTCTGCTAAAGCTGCTTGCTTTGGTAGCGGAGAGGGGGAAAAAACATTTGGATTTACCATCGAACAGAGGGCCCTCACCACTAAGCACTGTGGCATTTGAGTTTTTAATATTAGATATGATATTTGTCAACCAGCTGTTTGATGTGTGCTCCATTAAAATAGATTGTAAAGCTCTGTTTAAAGCAGTGTTTAGTTTATGTTATTTTTGCAAGATAGCACAACTAGTAAAATGATTAAAAATTTAATCATTTTCAGGAACATGTTTGTTTCATGCCCTGCGATGGACTGGCGAGCTGTCCAGGGTGTACCCTGCCTGTCGCCCAAAGCCGGCTGGGATAGGCTCCAGCTTCCCCGTGACCCTGAATTGGAATAAGTGGTTCGGAAAATGAATGAATGAATGTTTGTTTCATTATGGATTGTTTTGTTAAACATGCATGTAATGTAATATGACATGTAATAAAGCCAATAAGGTAATACTTTTGATTAAAAAAATAAATAAATAAATATATATGTATATATATATATATATATATATATATATATATATATATATATATATACATATATATGTATATATATATATATATACATATATATATATATATATATATATATATATATATATATATATATATATATATATATATATATATATATATATATATATATATATGTATATATATATATATATACATATATGTATATATATATATATATACATATATGTATATATACATACATGTATATATATATACATATATATATATATATATATATGTATATATATATATATATATATATATATATATATATGTATATATATATATATATATATATATATATATATAATTTTTTGAAAAAGGGGGTTTCTCACAAAACGTTATCACATTTGCTATTGATTTATAAACATCAGGGCAATTAATAATAATAATAAGAATAACAACCAACAATTAGTCATTAACAATGTATTATGTGATTGGCAAAAAAAAAAGAAAAAAGACATTACTGGTCTAAATGAGTTTTTACGATGTTAGAAACTTGTGAAGTTTTTTTATTTATCACATCTAAAGCCACTACCCTGCATGCATTATTACATAGGTATTGCAAGTGTCACCCTGACATCTTGGATTGTCACATGTACCTTTAAACATATACTTTAGCGCTACCTAAAATACGAATGAAACAAGGACTAAGCATGCAAGAGCGTTACCTGAATCCCAGACTGAGATATGTGAAGTGAAGTTACTTAAAAACAACAGTGGATGGGTTCCAAACTTGGTTGTTTGGATTTGAAGGCTTTCGTGCAGCTCTTATTTCCAAACACCTTGGACTTCTGACTGAACATAAAGCATCTTTTAAGTCATCTTGTGAAAAAGGACACTATGTTCTTGTAATGGAATCATTTTCAAGTTGTGAAGTTATAGTCAATAGGATTGCCCACATGCCCATAACTTGCCTTAAGTATGGGCTTTAATTAAACTACAATTTTGTGAAAAGAATATGCACTCCATTCTGGTTGTTAGAGGAATGGCACGGACAATAAAAGATCGGAATCTATGGTGGTGAAGGTCGCATTGCAAAAGTTTCTTACTGGGCTGTGATGGAAGCATTTTGAAAAGAATGTTTATGATTACTTACTCCTCCTAATAAGTATTTGTTTTTATCTGAACTCAGCCATGAAGGAACGAAAGTGTTTTATCAAGTGTTTTGGTGCCATTGAAGGCCGGTAGCTGAAAGTCCTTTATGGCTTGTTTTCTGCTAAGTAGAAACACTTGTGAAGTATTCTCTACATACCACTTGGAGGGGTTTGAACTTTAAAGAGCTGAAATCCAACATGTATTAACGTTCTAACAGTCATGACTTGGAGAAGTTTTCGGACTTTGAGAATTTTCTGTGAAACTGGTTAAACTTTCCAAAATCAAAATGGTCATTCCTAGCTTAAGATGTCAACCATCTTAGAAGTAGCAGTCACTTATGTGCAGTATGTATCATCTCATAAATCCTTAGTTCAACTTCCAAAGACTGCAATGGACTGGCGAGCTGTCCAGGGTGTACCCTGCCTTTTGCCCAAAGACTGCTGGGATAGGCCCCAGCATCCCCATGACCCCTCATTGGATTAAATGGTTAGAATAATGAATGAATAAATTAACTTTCCAGCAGCAAACTTAATTGTAATGTTTCCTGTTACAGATCAACTAATATTTACTGTAATTATGTCTTGTCAAATAGTCATGCTTTGCAAGAAACACCAAGAAACACGGTGCCTAAACCCTGGAAGTTAACCTTTACCAAAAGCTTTTTAAAGAATAAATGTTGCAAGACATAAGCCATAAAGCTAGCACCTTGTGTATTCTTGCAACATACATCAGGATTGCTTAATATGGCACCAAATAAACTACTTCCTACATCATTTAGTATTCAGAGAGATTGTTGAGTTGAGTTACTATACCATTCTTTCTATGACTCATAGTTTGACAGGAAGAAAACAGATTTTTTTTCAAGAAATGGAGGACTGGAAGCATCATTTATCCCTGAAGACAGTTATTAAATCAGCCTCTGTCACAGTGTCACATTTTGTAGGTCTATACAGTTGGTGGAAAGCACTGAGGAGCACTTTGGTGGTGACAAACGTTCTTTTACATTAAGCCACAGAACCCTTTTTCATCTATTATATTATGAAAAACTGCTGAAAGCACTGTAATCCTATAAAAAAAAAAAAAAGTATATATTTAGGAATTGTGGTGTGGAAGTTTGTTTCTGTTAAAAAGAAAAGTCTGCACAAAATGCAAGTTGGATTATTTTCAAAGCAAGCAAATGACAAGCATGGGAGAGGTTTGGAGCTCTGTGATTGAGACCGCAACAAAATAAAAACCCCAGAGGAGCATCTGAGAAGTGTATTTCTTCATCTTACAGTCATCGTCATTAGCTGGATTGTCTGGTCTGGTGCATAGCGTGATTACAGTCCTCATTAAGGATGGGCTTGGACAATCTAAATCCCTGGACAGTCCTGTGAACAAGAAGGAGAACCGACAGAGCATGTTTCTATGATACACACTGCCTGGGCCGACAGTCTCTAGAGTTTACTGCCATGGTGATGACACACTGATAAAACAGCTTAATTTCTCTGACTTTGCCCTCATGCAAATGTCTTCAGTGTTTTTCTCCTCCTCATATGCTACGTAAATGGCCTGTGTGTGTAACGTACACAGGGGACATGATTTCTTCTCAGTTTGGCAGATACACTGTCATCGTATATTGACATTTCATATCTCACGGTGAAGCATATTAGGCAGTAAAATGGGATAGCTCTTCTCACGACAGTCTAGGAATCCAACCAGCAGTATGGATTCCACTGGGATAATTTCACTTGGAAAAAAAAGGCAAACATGCACAGAGCATGCCAGGAAGTGGAAAAGCCAATGGTTGCATGTGATTCTGGCGTTCATGTATCAACATTGGTCACTTGCACTGCATATGTTAATGTACGCTGCTCAATATAATGAAGGGGACACATGGTCATTACCATGTAACCTAAAGTAAGTCACACTTCTGGGATATCAAACTGTTCAGTAACAAGAACTGTGAATCAATTTCACCTGCTGTTGTACAAATGGAACAGACAGCAGGTGGGAATGAGAGGCAATTAGCAAGATGACCCTTATAAAAGACTTGTCCTGCAGGTGGTGGCCACAGACCATGTCCCTGTCTTCATCCTTTCTATTTATGTTTTGGTCATGTTTGCATGTTTCCAGTACTGTTACTAATAGATGTAACATGAGGCAAAGCCTGCAACCCATAATGTTGAAAAAAGTGCAGCTTATCCAGGACAGATCATCAAGGCATGCTGTAGCAAGAAGGTTACTGTGTCTCCCAGCAGTTTTGAAAGCATGGAAGAGAAACCAGGAGATGGGCCAGCTTACAAGGAGATGGGGGTTGGGGGCTTAAGAGGACAACAACCCAGCAGCAGGACTGCTATCTACTCCTATATATAAGGAAGAACCGAAGGATCACTGCCAAAGTCTGACCTGCAGCAGGCCGTTAATGTGCATGTTTCTGCTCTAACAAACTCCTTTAGGGTGGTATGATGGCCGAACATCCACGAGTGGAACACTGTGCAGCCCAACTGGCATTTGCCAGAGAACACCAGGATGGGGAGATTCACCACCAGGATTCTATGCTCTTCACAGATGAAAGAAGGTTCACACTGAACACATGTGACAGACATGAGTCTAAAGACGCCATGGAGAATGTTCTACTGCCTGAAACATCCCCCAGCATGACCAGCGTGGGGGTGGGTCAGTGATGGTCAACGGAGGCATATTCTTGGAGGGCAGCAAAGACATCCATGTGCTGGCCAATAGGTACTCAGAATGCCATTTGGTATCAGGATGAGATCCTCAACCGCAATGTCAGACCATATGCAGTGACACCGGGGTTCCTTCTGATGGATGACAATGCTCAACATCATGTGACTAGAGTGTGTCGGCCATTCCTGCATGATGACGGTATTGACGCTATGGACTGGCCTTCCTGTTCACCAGACCTAAATCCAATCAAGCACCTCTGGGACATCTTGTCTCGTTTCATCATCTGCAGCCAGGTTCCACCACAGACCGTCCCGGAGTTGACAGACGCCCTGATCCATGTCTGTGAGGAGATCACTTGGGGAGAACATTATAACATAGTAATACTTATTTTATTTGTGTTGACGGCTTAAATGCTACTTTCTTTCAAACTACCAATGAAAAAATATTCAACTCTTTTAATCCTGTAACATATGGGGAAATACACATTTAACATATATTGCCATTTCTTACATTCAGAATATAGTTATTTATCTAGTACTAATTTTAGATAGAATACTAAAATATTGAAAAAGTAAAAGAGAAAAATTATTATAAGATTATTATAATAATATAACAGTTCAATTGTATGTGAAGCAGCAACAGGGATGGAAAGAATTGCTGATTGGAATAATAATTGTCGTGCAAAGCCAAAGACAGCACACATACAGCCGGAAGATGAGATGTGTAATAAAGCTTTATGAAATTAAATCAAATGAAAACTATAACATATAGACATCCAAATATAAATGTCATTATGTATATAATATTGTAACTATATTTAGAAAGTAGTTTTGCTTGGATTAATTAAATCACATTTCCTATTTATCATTTTCTCAAAGTACATTATAATGTAGATCACTGAGGGAAAACTGATTTGAAAGTAGGACCTTTCCTACAAGTTTGTGAATGTGGCTCAAATTAATAAAGGAGTTGCCTTAAATGCACAATAATTGATTTGTAGACACAATAAAAACAAAAAACGTGAACGTAAATCAAGCACATAACGACAGAAGCTGGGAAACGTGCGTCTGTTGAAAGACCATAACTGATACAACTACTCATTGGACTCTACAGCTTACCCATGTCTGCCCAAATCAAATTCGGGCAGTCATGCCACTAATAACATTGCAGCTGAGTCAGTAATGCTCGCCTTCACCATGTCTCCAGGGTCTGCACCGAGCTATCTAAACTCATATAGATTTTTAATCCTTCTCCACTACTGCTGTCCTCTGAGGAAAGTCATCCTCTACCGCCTTGCTTACGCCAGTGGTCTCAATCCAGACTGTCTGTAGTTTCATGACGGTGCAGTTTAGCACATGCCATCTCAATCACGGTATCTCTCTCTTGTCATGGTTCTTCGGCATCTGATGCTTCCTTTCTGTGTACGTTGATGTCTCCCCCTGCTGTGAGCATGAAATGTGTTCAGTATTATGAGGGTATGGCTGACCTACTTCTCTAGCAGGTTCTCTTGGCACAGCTGTAGTTAATCACTTATTAACTTTGCTGCTTAACTTCTTTGGGCTCATTGTAATGCCTTATGGTACAAGTGGCTGCTCTTCAGTTAGAGTTAGGGATGGTGAAATGGAAGCCTTGCGAAGCACTAAATCACTTTGACACATCTGCCGAGAAATGGAATACAGTCAAACACAGGCACCTACCGGCTACATATGCGTCTGATACACAGTTGATTCTACACCATTCCACTTGTTCTTGATTAAAATAGCCTTTATTACTTGTTTCCATGCTAAACTGAGGGTTGATATGTACAGGTAATTAAATCTATGAAGTATACCAAACATTAAGGACTTTATAAATCACTAGAAATTCTCGTTCAATGTTGTTGTTTTTTTTGGGTTTTTTTTTGTTATTTTTTGAGAACTTTTAGGCATTGGCCGAAACACCAAATGATGTTTCCAATACAAACAGGGTGATTACATCGTTTTTTTTGCATCCAGTGCATGTTATGTGCAGCTTCAGTGAAAAGGAAAAATTAAGGAAACGGCACGTCACAATCAGAAATCTTCATCTGATTTCTCCAAGACTGACCCTGAAAAAGTGACTCAACCATGTTCTTTCTGAGGGTCAGGAGACCAACATCTCAGCAATTACTGGACAACACTTGATGCTCTCTTTTCAATGAATCACTTATTATAAAAATTGACCAACTAATCTGAATAGAGCACTTATATTACTCTTTGCAAGGTTTTTATTTTATTTTTTTTTCTTTTACACCTAATATCACAAACTGAGTGGGTGTACTGGAGTTAATATGCAGTTTGAGAGATCTACTTCATTTCAGTTCTGAACTAGCCATGCATTACACACATTTAAAATGAAATTTTATGCAGATCAAGAATAGGATATTTTGGGTATTTATATGCAGCACAAACAAATCTAAGCAGAGCCCTCACAAAGAGGAGGAAGCTGTAGGCATGATTCCTGCTTTAAAATGTAGAAAATAAGGCCACAACTGGGATTTTACAAATGCCCTCATGGAAGTTTGGAATATAACAGGATCATTTCTTGCAATAAGTATCAAGGGTGCTCCAATAGAAAGGAAGATGAAACAAGTCTTAACCATATCGCACGGTCTTAACATTACAGTGACTTCAAAGCTATATAGTCCAATCAGTTAAGAATCATAAAATTATAATCTCTGGAACTACAGAAAGTTGGTTTTACTCTAAAGGCTTATTACATATCACAGAACTTTTTGTACTTGCAATAATGTGCTTTACTCATTTCCTGCTGTAATGCGTTAAACTGCTATTCAAATCAGTTTCAGTAGCCTAGATATATTGTATTTAACTTAACAAAGCAGAACAAGGATTTATCCGTTACTTAGGAATTTTGTGAGAATTTGAGGTCACCACTTAATTCTGTCCCTTTTTAATATCATTCTACACTCCTATTCACTTCTAAATGGAGCCTGAATGAATACAGTAGAGGCACAACACTGAATTACATCACTTCAGTGATCAAGTCTTGTTTCTGACCCTCAGTTAATTTCAAATGAGGGGGAAATCCAATTAACTGGATTCAGGCTTCAGGGTCCACCATTATAAAGTAAGTGCCTTTTGATGAAAATTACACCTTGAAGGATAATAGCTGAATCTATTTTAGTGAGTCATAACCCCATAGAGAGGCCTAGAATGCTGGTTTATCAAAGTTAATTTCAGCCTTTTTATTTGTCCAAGGCAAGCAGAAAATATGTCTCTTGATTGGTTTCACATGACAACAGGACTAGCAGCTTTGAGCTACACTTGAGGCTACTAAGTAAAGTCAAACATGAATGAATTATTCTTGATATTGAAAAAACAGCTATATTTAATCTTTCTTATTTTAAGAAGAGAAAAAAAATGATTAAACTGGTCAGAGTATAATTGCTTTTGCTCCCACATTCAATCAGGATTCTGGGATATAAACTTTAATCCATTTCCTACCTTTTACTTAAGGGAGAGGTTTCAGTTTTTCACTACCAATGTGATCAGTCTTGTTTTTCATTAAAAAAAAAAAAAAAAAAAAGTAAGTGGTAAGCTATTTTTAAACAGTTAACCAAATTAAGTAACACATATTTCACTTCCACACCACATTAGTCTTAGATTTAGAAGGTTTGGTTCCTTCTAAAGTGAAATTATTTGCAACCATTTTTAGACAATGCAGCATAATATATGACTTCAGCCTCTATATTTACAGGCTAAGTGTCATTCCAAAAGGACAAATATAAACAAATAGTTTTCCATTTCATTATGGCTGAGAAATACTTTATTGAAAGCTGGAATATTGGAAGACCCTTTGTTTGGTTTCTTCAGTGTTTTATAAAATTGATACAAAATTTTGGAATTTTGAGGTAATGAATATTAAAAGGCCCTGCGATGGTCTGGCGAGCTGTATTTTAACGTAACACTCCTGACACTGATTATTTTAAACCTAAACTACACTGCAACATTTGTAAAAAGGGCAAAGTTAAGATGAAAACAAATGTTTGCTTTAGCATCTGGACTCTCCCTCACAGGGTTTTCAGCCGTGCACAGGATATTGGTTGGGGTGTGGAGTCTTGTTTTGGGTGACTGGAATTCTGTGAACCCTTTCCACTGCAAGGAAGTAGGGAAAAAATTGTGCTGACCCATAAGATAGCGGATCAGTCTCTTAATAAAGCCTCATATGCCCCAGGGATGTTATAGATGCACGTGTTTTGAATGAAGCTCAGCAAGGCTGAAGTTCAGCTTCATTGAATGCCATCCTGAAGGGCTTGGAGCAAACCCTCTTCCACTGTCTTATTGTTTCCACACAGACTGGTATAAAAGATAAATCATCTTTGCTTGTACACATTTTTAGCAGCTCTATGCATATCTAGTAACACCCCTGAGAGAAGCAGTTGCAGGTATTAAGTAACACACTGCAAACATGCTGTCATGTCCAAATTTTAGTGATTCCTATTTGACCAATTGTAATGGTTAATTTTATTTAAAAGCAAGAACTTCTAATAGTGCATTTATATTTTTATTACAAACCAGCAGCTTTAAATGCTTATCTAAGGGTCCGTTAATGCTGAAATCTAAATAAATTCTTCTGTGTTATCAGTATATTTATTATATATTTTCTTGTTTTTCTGCTCATATTTAACACAAACAGCAGCTTGTGTATATGTGTCTTGGCATCAACTGCATTCTTGGACAAATTCACATCTAATTGGGTATTTACATAGAAATTGTCTCAAACACCAACACGTTCATGTTCTCATGGGATATGAAATAATGGCATTTTATCATCTACTTTGCATAATGTGCTTCAACTCCCTTCAGACTTCTTTGTTAAACCACTTTTTTATTTTTAAATTATTTCTTTTTTCTCCCATACTATTTGTGCTATGGCAGCTCATGTAAATGTCATAGTTAGTAGGTGGGAAAACATCAAGCTCTTTTACGTCATTAAGGAAGGCATAATGATGAGAATGGGCACGCTATGCTTAGCGTAGATTCACATGTGCCTGGCACACTAAGATCATATGTTATATGTTCCCCAGACATCTATGGTGTTGCTTTTTATTCACTTTGAATGAGCAGATGTCTTTTAGATCTCTGAAAGCAAAGCTGGAAGAGGAAAGATGAGAGAAAAAAAAAGAATCTTATTTCTGAAGCCAATTTTTTTCAACCAATCAAACTGCCTGACAAATAGCATATCTGATGTAAGTAATGTTACTGCAGCTGTAACTGTGATGCTGATCCACCATTTTGCATAATGTCCAAGTTCTGTTTTACCCATGTGAAGTGGCCGTCTGCAGCCTTGTTAGCGTGCACACCTGTATTAGCTTGCTAATGTATTCCTTTGCTAAGAAGGTACAATGTTTTGTTTCCAGCATTCACACTCTTATTTTTTATTCTTTTTAATAATCAAATATACAGTTGACAATAAACCTGGAGGGGTAAAAATAAAATAAAATAAAATCAGGATTACAGTAATGACATTAGCTTTATCTGAAAGTTAGTCGAAAACAGTATTAGATACACTCACAGAATAAAAATTTTAACCTGAGGCTGCCATTAGATTAAAAATTGAGGGAGCATGAAATAGTCTACAATGTGTGATTTAATTACAAGTTTATGCACTTGTAGTGGAGCATTTTGCTGGTTTTCATCATTCAGATCTGTTTCTCTGCTGTAGCTACAACTCTGGCATCCATTTCAGATAAAGGGAGTCCACTGATGTGAAATTACGGTCTCATTTAAAGTATATAAATAAGTTCCTGGAATTGGACTCTATGTTATTTTTGGCATTTCTCCCTTGTATTTCATAAAGAGTCAGTCTGCATGCATGGTTAGCTGCATAAAATTAGCATATAAGTAGAAAGGAGGGAGGATGTCTAAGCAATGAGGAAGGATGAGAGCAGTGCTTCATTAGTGACTGAATCCACAGTTCAGGCTCAAAATGGGGTAAGTTGCTGTGTTGATGGAGGAGCAAAGCTTTTATTTATTTAGTATGTGTGCTGTAGAGTTTTGAATATTAGAGTTTTGCATATGTTTCTCTCATCAGTTCTGCTTCTTTATAGTAAAATCACTTGTGTCTGTATGCATTAGAAACCAAATAATTTAGGAAATTGAATTCTTTTATCTGCGTAGTTACCTGAAAAGATTAACTTGTAGTGATTTGAAGATCAAAACTGAAATATCTATTCCTTCCAACATGTATATATCATAAAAGTGATCTTTCAGAAAAGGTAGAAACTACTACTTCCAGCTGAGCAGCGCAGGCCACTTACTGCTCTGTGATCAGTCTGACACGCAGTGATGATGGACATATTTCAGCTCTATAAACAGCAAAAATGTGCAGATCCATCTGTGGAAAAACTGTAAAAAAGAAGCTCTTCTGAATCCTATGTAACCTGATACTGTATACAGTCATACTGTATACCTACATTTTTCAAATGGAATATCACGCACACTGTTGCGTTCTCTAAACAAAATAATAATACAGCTCAGGAATATAAACCATAACATATAAGGGAGACCACCGCCAACAATCAAGATTTAACAAAAGTTTATTAAAGAAACCAGCGGCAACCAAAGGAGAAGGGAGCCCCAGCCAAAATAAGCAAAAGAAGGGAGCAGTCACAAACCAGCCACGCAATGGGCCGTAGGATCTGGGCTTATGTCCATCACAGCATGTCACTCCAGCCAATCACTGTAGAGGAAATAAAATAGATAATGATACACAGCTGGAAACAGTAAGGTAAAACAGCTGACCATGGCACACGCAACACACACACACATATCACATATATACAGAGGATCTCATCTTGGGACCTGGCAAATTTGACAATCTTGGTGTTCTCTGGCAAATGCCAAATGTCCCATGCTTGGGACCCTACGCTGACAGACACAGCGAACCTTCTTGCCACAGCTCGCATTGATGTGCCATCCTGGATGAGCTGCACTACCTGAGTCACTTGTTTGGGTTGTAGACTCCGTCTCATGCTACCACTAGAGTGAAAGCACCGCCAGCATTCAAAAGTGACCAAAACATCAGCCAGAAAGCATCGGAACTGAGAAGTGGTCTGTCACCACCTACCACCACTCTTTTATTGTGTGTGTCTTGCCAATTGCCTATAATTTCCACCTGTTTTCTATTCCATTTGCACAATGGAATTGTGTTAGTGGAGTTGATTATCAATCATTGTTGCTTCTTAAGTGGTTATATATATTCCGCGTTATATATATTATGTGTGTGGCTCCTTTAATTAAAAAAAATTTACATCTGGTCCGGGCTAAACCCAGATTGTCCTCAGAGGCCAGAGACGCCCCTGGATGGGAGGAGGGAGGGTGTGTAAAAACATTGATTAATCTTGTGAGAACATTCCCTTGTCCTTTACTGTGCTAAACTAATGTCCAGTGAAAAGCTGAAAATTAGGCACGGCCTCTCACCTAGATGATACAGCATATTGATTACCCTGAAGGAAGGTTGTACTTTAATGTATTTTTCCAGAGCCGACCTTGCTCCAACAGTGTCTTGCCACAGGCAAATGCACCTCATAAAGGTGAACTTTACTTTTCAGGTTTACACAAGGGGCCTGGATCACAGAAAAAAGCAGCCACTTACCCTGCAAATCTTAATTTCCTCCGTTAAGTGTGAATGACACACTCTAACAGGACGATAACTACAATTAAATGTTGTGTCTTTTTCTTATTAAGCACCACTTTAACTGCATAAAGAGACATTCAACCTAGTAAGTGACCATCTTATGCATGAAGTAAAATTCTTGTCCCTGAAGCCTGGTCTCGGGCATATGGCCTCCTGGGCCTTGCCTATTAAGGAAATGGTTTTGGTTCTGTACGTCTTACTCATTATTTCCGAGGTTGCTGGAGCTACGTCCTGACTGGTATTCTAACCACGGATCATCTGTTGGGGAGAGATGTCTGCACAGCTCCAGATTGTACAGAAAGGCCTCTGAGATGGCTCAACACATACTGGCTGGGTGTCAGATGCAGGCAGCACAGCAAACGTGGATTTACATAATCAAGTGGCCAGAATAGTGTCCAAGAATATTTGGACCCTATTTGGGTTTTAGGTTGCAAAGTCAGAGTGGAATAAACCTCTTGACGTGGTGATAAATAACAGAGCGAAGACCATGTGGGATTTACATATATGCATACATTTTTTATACCTACATAATTGAATGCAGGTCCATGTTGAGACTGTAACATTTCCACGTCTACCCTGGGCATGTCGCCTGTGTGATGCGGGACTTTCAGCTGGTGTTGGCTGACAAACTAGGCATTGGCTACAGTTATATGATGGTCTGTTTGTTTTTTAAACTAATTTTTCCAAATGAAATAATTCTGAATAAAAGTATTTTTATTTGACTTTAAATGGAAATAGTAATTCCAAATTGAGGTTTACTTGGAAAACACGTTTACTCAATACAACTTTAAGCTAGCGGTTCAGAAGGGCTCTGGTTGGACAAGGTGAACGTGACGTACTTTCATAAGTAAATGAACAATGGCTGCTTCTTGCTTCTCGTCTTTGCAGATCTAACATGGAAAACTACACAATAAGAACCATTTTCGCTTCAAGTTTGATTATATTTTTTCAGTGCCAGTTTGACACGAGAATGCTACTTCACAGTTGTCAGCAGCTGAGGAGGAGAAAGAAGATAAAGTTCTGGATACAGGAGGCAGATTGTGCATCATTGGGATGGGACAAGGTAACGAGCATGCGCAGAATGACTGGACTTAACTGAGAGCAAAATGAACGTTTACATGATAGATAAAATAATCAGTTTGGATTTAAAATGACAAAAAATCAGCCACTTTCTTCGGACTTGTTTTGATTCTGAATTAGGTGTTTACATGATCATTTTTCATCTGTTTAAAGCTTAACTTTTATTTGAAAATAAAGAGGAATTAAAACTTGCATGTAAGCGTAGTTATTGTGTTTATTATGGTTAATTATTAATAAGGTGTGACAAATAATAGTAATATAGTAGTACGGCTGGTTATTAGAGTTCAGGGCTGTGATTCCCAAAAGCTGCTTTCAAAAATTTCCACATTTACATCTTAGAGCTCTGCCAAGAAGATGCCTAGGAGCAGCGAGACTGTACATAACCACCAAACACCCAGGAGCAGAGTTCAAAGTGTGACCACTCACATGCGTGTAGATAATGGGGATTATTTTCTTCTTCTCTTTTTAATATGTCCAACAAACTCCCATACATGGAAGTTCATTTTCTATAGTTACATTTCTGCTTAATGTTTGTTTACTATTCAACCCTTATGGGACCGCACCACCAGTCAACATGTGGAAGGAATCTACACAGCTGGAAGTGTTTTACCCCTCATTTCACAAGACGCTCTGCTTCACAGGACTTGTTTGTTGCATCTAAACTAAAATCACAACAGTTTTCTTGTATATTGGAAGAAAGGCACTCGGATGTACTACAAAAAACTAATTAATTCAAACGTACCATAAATATCATTCAGACTTTATTCAGTTGAGTAAACTATTCTGAAGATTTTACCATAATTGCAAAGCATCATAATGCAACATGACCCGGTGTTTCATGGATGTGTGGAGCCTTTTATTAGTATCAATATGCATGCATAAATGCATCATATTTTTCAGGGATAAAATGTCCAAAACAAGTATTTCAGAATATGCAAGGTCTATAATCATGACATGCAAAGCAATATCACTCAACCTTTCTTTCCAGGGGTTAATTTACCCTGTTCTCATAAAACAAGCTGTTAAATAAAACACTTGTTTGACTCTGTAGCAAAATATTATGGGGCCATTTAATGGATTAAAAAGCAACATCTCCATCAGAAAATTGGAGTTATTACATGCAATTATACTCTTATTAGAGTAATGGAAGTAATACTGTTAAGCAGTTTGTCCTTGAATGAAGAGAAAAAAAAAAAACTTTGCCCATGTGAGGCAAGCACACATGTCTAATAATAATTATCATCATAAATATTATCATGGAAACATTTGATCCTGTTAATTTAATTCTCATTTTACGGCATCAAATAAATGTTTTGCACAGAATGACTTTCATTCTATTTAGTCTAGATAGCTGGAGCTCATTAAACAGCTGGTTGAAACACAAGCAGGGAGGCCATGGTTTGTCTCACAGAACAATAATCAGAGACAGACCACCCTCGTATGATTTATCACAGTTGGAATACGCTTTTTTTTTTTTTTTTCCTTATAAAAGGCTGAATAAACAAAGCATGATTCAGTGGCGCAATCATGCATAGCTCTTTAATGTCCTGATGTCACTCGTTCCTGTGCTCAAATGTTGAGGCACAGAGTGAATTCTGATAAGCTCCCAAACAGAATTACATTTAATTAGCTATGCATGGCCTCTCACTGTTCAGAACTCTGTAGCCAGCCAACAACAAAAACACTTTTGGTGTGGTCTTACATGGTATGGATATAGTCCCATAGGAGTGCAATAAATGAGACTTTCATTTGAAATACAAAACGGACTCTAATGACACAATTAATTACTCTGTGCACCAGCAAATGTGCTGTCTGTGTGCCATTTGTGCTTGGGGAATATCTGTTGTTTTAATTAAGAGAGAGGCCACTAATCTTGTTCCCCGTGGACAACAACTGGCCAAGATGTTGTAATGAGCCCTTCGAGAGCAACAGTGGCACTCCAGAGATTCGCCACCCTCAAATGCTTTGTACTAAAACTGGAAGAATATTTTTGTTTTGACAGACAAAAATGCCAAACAAAATGAACAAAAGACAAGAAAAACTAAATTGACAGAGCAAAAAGTCTAAATCCTGTGATGGACTGGCGAGCTGTCCAAGGTGTACCCTGCCTTTCGCCCAAAAACTGCTGGGATAGTCTCCAGCTTCCCTGTGACCCTTAATCGGATTAAGCGGTAAGGATAATGAATGAATGAATGAATGAATGAAAAAGTCTAAGTCTTATTATGTACGATTTCTTCCATATTTTCTTTAAGTACACAAACAATCATAAATTCAATGCAATGCACAGAGGAATTTTAAATTTTGGTGTATGAACATGTGTGCATTACCTCCTCAGCAATATGTCACCATAATCTGAACAAATGATACACACACATACACATATAAAAAAAAACAAAAAAACAAAAAAACAAAGTTTCACCAAGGAAATACAGAAGCCGAGAGCAGTCAGGCTTAACATTTTTATAGCATCATTACCCTGGGATAACAATTTACCAATATAGTTATATTCATAGAACAATTGTTTTTTTTTTTTATGTTATGTCAGTTGCTGTAATGGTTTGATTATTTTGGAAACATCATAAAAACATCGCTTACCGTGATCATCATGTGAACTCCCGAAGCCAAAGCTTATTATCTTGTGATAAAACAAATAGCCCATTCCCTGAAGTGATGAGAAAATTTTACAGGTGGTGTGAAAACAAACTTTATGATAGTGGCATTAAAAATGAATATTGTCAGGTGTTCTCGGCTTTCATACAGAAACATTCTAGAAAGCTACACATCTTTGACTTTACTGTTGTTTAAAATTTGAGAATTTACATCATAGAGGATCTTTATGTGTGTAAAGTTCTGCAGTAAAACTTAATCGCTTCTCTTCTGATCCATGATGATTGTGACTTTATCAAACCTTTATCTCAATGAAACAGTTTGAAACAGTTGAATTGTTTAAAAAAGGAAGAACAAAAACAGGAGATGTGCTGCGTTTGCATGTTCTCCCCGTGTCTGCTTCCTCCCACCGTCCAGAGACATGCATGTTAGGTTAGTTGGTTACTCTAAATGAGTGACTGGTTGTTAGTCTCTGTGTGGCCCTACGATGAACTGGCGAGCTGTCCAGGGTGTACCCTGCCTTCCCCGCGACACTTAATCGGACTAAGCGGTTAGGATAATGGATGGATGGACATGTTCTGCACATCCAGTTGTTTAAGCCCACCTATTTAAAATTATTCATAAACAATACAAATCAGCGAATCACCTTGCATGACTTGTAGTTCTATCAGCAACTTTAAGTATTGGGATATTTTGGTAGAAATGCAACATATTAATCAGAAGTATTTGAGCTAACCGATAGAACAAGCATTGGTTTTAAGCGTAGTGGTTCAGTCAGTTAGGAGAGTTACTGCTAGAGTTTCTGTCTTGGTTTTGGGTCTTTGCTTGCACTGCTGGTGTCAGGCTCTGTCGTTAACACGTTTCTCTAAGATCAACAACAGTTGAGTCCTCGACGCGGGTCACACTCCCTGTTCACTGGTTGGGGCAAGCAGTAAGAGGCTGTTTCAGCCGGTTGTGAAATCAAGCTGCGTGGACTCAACTGTGTCAGCCTCAGGTACTTTAGCAGCCCAGGCGTGTTAAAGCATCAGCCACTGCGTCAGCCCACGTTGGCTTAAGAACACAAAGGGTAAAGACATGCGAGTCTACCTGTGTGAGTCCACCGAGCAAAAGCCTGCACAGCCGCAGCTAAGCTCATACTACCATGTGCCACCAGCCCATCCCTGTCCAATATGGGCACAAGGCATGTCTCCCATTGACAATGCAATCTGCAAAACCTGTCTCATCCAATGTCTTGCGCTCTATCCGCACCACCTGACTGCTGACTTCAGAAATGTTTGCATCCTTTTTTACCAAAAAGGTTGCTACAATCGGTTATCAATTCTCTGGGCCTGACCAACTCACTTTGCTCCTTCCGCACTCTGAATGAGAATGAAGTCCTAAAACTTCTACAAAACTCTAAACCCACTACCTGTCCACTTGAACCGGTCCCTACAAATTTCTAGGGTGACCAGATCTTCTCTCACCAAATGTGGGACAAAGACTGAAAATGTGGGACAATGTTAGATTGCACTCTGCCATGACAAAGTTAAAAAAAAAAAAAAAAAAAAAAAAAAAAAAAATTATTATGGTTTTTGGTAAAAAAAAAAATTACGAACCAAACATAACAAATTTGTTATTTTAAAGCCTCCCTCTGAGTAGAGCGTTTTTTGTGACTCGGATTTTTGTGCCATTTCATGTCATATTCCCTGCGGTGTGACACAGAAAAATTACTTTGACAAACTTTCTCAGTGTCCTCAAACAGTTTTAACCTAGGAATATCTGCTTTCCCAATCTTCGTTGTAACAACACTTTCTTTTCTTCTTAGCTGCGGTCGTCTCCCTGTCCTCCATGATCAATATGTGTATTTATTTATTTGTTAGTGGGTGCACCAGTGCCTCCTAGATATGCATTAAGTCCCGCCTCCTAGTTTGATTGACATGAGTGTTACTCAAATCAGCAGGCGGTGTAATGTGTCAGCCGTGAAATCTTTTGCCACACACAAATAGTAAAAGCTAGTTTTCTTTTGAATAGAATAGAATAGAATGCTGTTTGCACCTGAATTAAGATATATTGTGTTATTAGTGTGTGATTGCATAAAAGCAGTCATCTCTAGGGTGGTACATCAACACATTAGTTATGAATAATTATTTTTTTAAAAATATATATAAATAAATAGAGAAAAATTAATGTATTAAGAATAATTAATTGCGGAAAGTTTTTCAGTGCAGAATTTCCTGGTCCACCGATTACACCGATGCACACGGTAGACCCCCCTGGTTGTAGCTTAGCAACTTTGGAACCATATTCAGCTATTTTTCAACCTTTCTAGTGAGGTTATTTCAAGAAAATGTCGCAATCAGCAAGTCTAGGGTCTTTTTTTTTGGTGTTATTGGAGAGTTTTGGTGAGTAATGTGAAAGCACGTTTCCCTTACTGTTCTCCACCAGCAGCGGCTTCTGTGTAAGCCCCTCCCACGTCCGAGAACACACAAGAAGCTTGGTCCTCACAAAGAATCCAGCTTCAAGCTGAAGTCACAGCAGGTGGTGATCACCTCTGCTGCATGACCAGACTGAAGTTGCCACAGGTTGATCCCATCCTGGTTGGCCATCAGATATTATTACCTAAAAATGGAAAGTTAGGTAAAAAACAATTTAAATGGTTAAAATTACTCTAACATATTGTGGACTCCTCATTAGAGAACAACTGGAGATGTTAAAGTATATAAAATTACACTTGAACTTGGTCAGTGATGTTTTCTGTTACTGTTTTATAATTTTAAAATCCCATGCATTTTTCTAGACATTAATAGATCATGAGTTTAAAATGTTCATGTCTGTGTTTAATATTTTATTTATTTATCCACTTAAAAATAGCTTCTTTGGACAAATATTTTTTGGACTGAAATTTGATTTATCAAGATTGATTAATTGCAAATCCTGTAATTAATAGATTCCTTTTTTTTTAATCGAGTCCCACCTCCAATGATTTAATATTACTTGGAAAAAAAAGTTTAAATCATCAAACGTTACTGGAAGCAGTCAATACAGTTGCCTTATTAAAGACACCACTGGTTTAACCAGACTGTACATTCATTCATTAATTATACTTACCGCTTAGTCTGATTAAGGGTCGTGGGAAGGCTGGAGCCCATTGCAGCGGTCTTTGGGCGAAAGGCAGGGTACACCCTGGAGAGCTCGCCAGTCCATCGCAGGGCCAGACTACATTGAAGTCATAATTATGAAATGCAGTAAGTGCAGATTAAATATGCCTCCAGCTAATATTTGTACATTAGATCAAATGACAATGTTCAAATATTAACTCTGCACAACTGTAATTAGAGCCTCACTAATAAAAAAAAAAGAAGATAAAACAGTCTACTGTCATCCATTAAAATGTCAAACATGAGCATTTTCATGTTTCAATAAACTGCTGTTGCTCTTTTGTTTTTTGTTTTTTTTCCAATTTATAAATGAAGACAGGACAAGACAGCGCCTTATGTCCTCATTTCTCTACCTCAGCAAGACAAAAATGTATTAGACCTTTTTAAAAAAAGTTGACTGTCCTGAATCAAATAAACTCCACCTTTTACTTAGTTTGAGTCAAAGTAAACTAAAAGTCAGCAGTTCGTCTGCCTTCGACTGGCTGCCTTTAACCTGTCGACGTTGGATGGGTAAACAAACCGACAGCTTGACGTTCCTCCATTTTTAATCTTTTCGGCTGAATACTCTCTGACATGAGTATTCAGCTGTCATGCTTTTTCTCCTGAAGAGGCAATCTTTCTTCTTTTTCAGCAGTCTTCCAGCGTGGTCACCAAACGTTATCCCACACAACTCTCCTCATTAGCCGACCACACATTACCACAACTGTAAAAACTCGTTATTTTAAAATAAAGCAAAGCCAACAATTTAACATTGACTACAACTTGCGAAGACAACACTGACCCGTTTCCTCGGGCCAAAAACCGTCCCACACAACACAGCAAAGACACAAATTCACCATTGGAAAACCAGCCTCACTAATTACTACGAACATCAGAGAAACGCATCTTAAGGATTGGGGGTTACACACCAGACAAATTTAACTTTAACCATAAATGTAGTCATTATGTTTACTTTGAAGTTTTATTTTCTATTTTTGTTTTGTGGTTTCCCTTTTTGACCGTTATGTTTCACACATGATGTTTTTCTTGCTGCTGAGTTGTAATAAAGAGACATCGTTTTTCTTTAAAGCTAATCCTCACTTGCACCCGTCTCTTTGAACACAGATCACACACTCTTGAACTTGTCTTTTAACTACAAGTACAGACAGAGGATTTAGTCATCCTCTCCTCATATGAGCTTTTGTCCTGTTCTTGAATGTGCATTGATGCGTGAAGATACTTTTTACCCCCCTCCTGCTTCACCTACCTCTCTTTCTTTCCCTCTCTCACTCATTTATTTATTTACTTATCCTCTTCTGTCCTCCATTCGTGTATTTTTGTTTTCTATCCCTCATTCTCAACTTCATCTTAACTCTTTCATAACCTTTTTTTTTTTATATATATATAACATTCCTTTCTATTTTTATGTGCCAACTGTGGTGTTCTAAGTTAGCCAGGGCTACTGACATCCAGAGACGTAAATGTTGGGACAACACATCAATTTTTTTCATTAAATCAAACTCTCGGTGAATGTGTGAAAAAGTAAATTTTTAAATTAAAATTAAGAGATACTTCCAGTCATGTGGTAGCATTTATATTATATCTTTTATCTAATTTCCATTTTGTTTATTTAACTTTCCCTCCTTCCACCTTTTTTTTTATTTTTTTTTTTTATAATTGTACCATTTCAAACAACATCTGTCTATAAGAGACAGATCCAGAATTCCTAAAGGCACAGTGTGCAAAAATGACTGACATGTAAAGATAGATGTTACCAGAGCCTTCGATACACTCAGGAGTTGCGACATCTCTTGACTTCGCTGTAGGGGCGGTTACATGGGTCATGGAGCCTTTAGTAGTTCCAAACTCCACACTCAAATTCTACATGAACATTATATACATAAAAAGCCATAATAATTTCTATTGAAGTTGTTTTATTTGATGTTTAAATCACTCTCATGTTCCTGTTTTACTGAAAGCCATCAAAACTTCCTGACTCAAAAGATACATAAAAGTTGTCATAAAGAAATGAAAATGCTTGAATTATGAAAGCATACAATAGTCCAGTTTCCCTTGTTTGAACTGCAAATTTCTACTAAATATTTTACTTGAGCAAAATGATGACAACAGGATAGACAATTCACTGAAAGGAGACAAGAGCCGAAACCATTCATTAAGTTTAGGTAGAGAAAATGGAAGGGAATTGTGTCTAAATCAGTTTGCACTCAACAGATGTGATACTTTTATTATAAGAAGACATTCAAACACGAACAGTGACAATCGAGCAGAAAAAATTTCCTGCAACTGATAGATCCTGCTCTGTTAGTACCACTTTCATTTAACACCAGTAATCAAATAAATAGTGAATCTTAGATCCTGTCACAATTAAAATCTTGGTTTTACAAGACTGTTTTTTGGCCTGAAAGATTAACTTTCCAGCTTTAAAACTATCCATGCCTGAACACTTTAAGGGTGTTTATTATGCACATTTCTGGAGCTGCTTTGCACAGTCCCTTGGCTGTGAGACCACATTTCCCCACATACACTTCAGAGACACTGCATGAGTTTAACTTTACATACCATGTCACACGCTAGCATGCCGATATAAACACACCAACTATTTTAAATGTGTACAATGGCTGATTCAGAAAAAACAAAAACCCCTACGGGACATCATTGGAGCAAGAAAGGAAAAGAGAAAGTGACAGAGCAAGAGAAAAGATCAACATATGACAGAATTTTACTGGCTTTATTTCGCTGAACAATAAAGGATCATGTGTGACAAGTCATACCAAATGGATACATGTACTTTAGAGGTATCCATTTGGTATGACGTGTCACACATGATCCTTTATTGTTCAGCAAAAAGGTTTAAAACTGACAGCCATCAGTGTTTTTTCATACCTCCTTTGAGAGACAATGGAAGAAAGGTTGTTGATTTTTGAAGATTGTTCAGGTAACAGTGCAGAGAGAAGATGCTGATCAAGCATACTTAAGACAGTGACCATGGAACGGCTTTTGCTTCATTAGCCATGGAGGATTCGGGATGACTGATGATGGCTGGCAAATCACTTTAGGATATAAGAGAACAGGTTCATTGACAGTCTGTCTTGCACATGCAGAGATCCATAAGCTTCGTTGATTCATGACTTTGATTTACCTGATGTTAAAATATAAGGTGAACCTGCATGAAAATGAGTTCCTTCGTCATAATCTGTGCACATTGAAAGTGAATTACTGTAGCGTGTTACAAAGCATCTGCCCGTTACATATAAGGTTTTAAGTAATAAAAGAAAATTAATAGAAAAGGTGCAAGCAACCATACCTGTGCAAGAAAAGGATTAATGATGTATAAATGGCAGATATTGTGTGTAAAGGTGCAAAATGTGGTTAATAGTAAAATGTCCTCTCCTGGGTGTTCGGGCAAATGTTTCCCCAAAGGCCTGAATACTCTATAAAGGTTCCAAGAGAGGCCATGAGACAGATGGGGAGGGCTTAGGCTAATGACACTTGGGTTTTAGGTTGGGGAAAGGGTTTTAGGTTTACATATGTGTATTTCTAATAATTTGGGGTAGTTATTTATTTTATTTTTTTTATTAATAAAATCCATGTAGGCAGTTATTTTTCTAATGTATTCAAATGTCGTGTTTTTATGTTGGGCGAGCTGTCCAGGGTGTACACTGTCTTTCACCCAAAGGCTGCTGGGATAGGTTCCAGCTTCCTCGTGACCCTTAATCGGACTAAGTGGTTAGGAAAATGAATGAATTAATGTTTTTATGTTATGGGAAGCGCCTCTGTTGAATGAAAAATGGTTTGGCCCAATCACTAGCAGAGGATATACAATGTGTATACAATTGGCTCATTGGAGAGGGCTGCTGGTGGAGGCTAAGCTAGTCTACAAAAGTTTGGTGTTAACACTTTGATCTATGCCGTACTAGAACAAATAAAGATGTTTGTATTGGAATCTTTTGAGTGGGTTCACTGATTCCAGTCACATAGCTGTTTCAATACAGACCTGCAGGAAACAGACCACATGAAGAGGCTCTGGAAAAAGCCTAAATACCACTAAAAAATCCTGAATTTTTTAACTGAATGTCTGACAGAACAACACTGAAACTCATTTAAATCAAAGAAGAATCAACGATTACAATCTAGTGGAGAAAGTAATGTACTCATCTTCACATTGGGGTATCGTCCAGAATTGTAACATTTTATATGAAATTACAAAGTTATTGTGTCTGTTGCCAAAGTTCACCATAAAGTCATTCTACAGGAAGTCATGTGTGCCACCTCACCTGTTCTCTCATTATTCCAGTCATACCTGACATATTAAAAATGAAGCTATTTTTACTTATGTGCAAATAAACCCCAAACTATCTTGATATCCAAACCGCATCTAACAGGCCAAAAGCTTATCACTTGGAAAAGTTTCTACCAAAGTCCAGATTTCTCTGGAATGGGTTTATCCAATAAAGCACAAATTAAAATGACAAAAGCCACTGATGAATCGATGAAAAAGGAACATGATGGTCCCTAAAAAAGGAAATCAAACCCAGAGTTCTGTTCATGGTGATATTGCTGCATATACTCCACATAGTATGTTTCAGTTTCACAACTACAGCAGCAGTAGTCTAGCTTGCATTAAAGGCAGTTGTGCCATAGTCACATGTCAATGACCATAGCCGAAGAGATTATTTCATCCCCGTTAGCTCCTGGGGTAATTCAATTCAATTCAACTTTATTTATATAGCCTCAAATCACGTCAATGCCATCTCAAGACGCTTTACAGACAGAGGGGAAAACATAATGAAGGTCAATTCATAACAGCCTATATAAGGAAACCAACAGATTGAGTTGAGTCCAACTCAATCTCCCATCCTGAGCAAGCACACTGGCGACAGTGGGAAGGAAAAAACTCCCTTTTAACAGGAAGGAAACCTCCGGCAAAACCCGGCTCAAGGACAGGCAGCCATCTGCCTCTGCTGTGTGGGGAGAAGAGGACAGAAAGACAACAGACAACAGGAACTGCTACTCATTCTGGACAATGAGTAATTATTTTGAGTCAGGTGTCTTGGAACAGTGATACGTGGAAAACAGACAGGATTGTAGCCAGAGGTGTAGAAAGTAGAAGTAGAATGTAAACCATTTCAAAAGTATTGACGACCATATTACTCATGATTTTGAGAAAGCTAAACTGTCTACATCATGGGTGTCCAGCTTTAATCCCCGAGGGCTATCAGAGGTGTATAAAGTAGAAGTAGAAGTAAAAATAAAGTAAATTAAGTAGAAGTCCAGTCACGTTTTTGGATCTATCTGTGCATTTAGAACAGGTGTTTTCATTAACAGGCTCATCTACCTTGCAGTGGAGATGAGCTAATGAAATTCAGCTGGTTTAGTGACTGGTTAGAAAGAGCTGCCGGACAGGACTTTTACATTCTACTTCTACTTTCTACACCTCTGGCTACAATCCTGTCTGTTTTCCACGTATCACTGTTCCAAGACACCTGACTCAAACGAATTACTCATTGTCCAGAACTTTACTGGCTGCTGGGTGCATTAAATGGAAGCCAGGTGTGTTAGAACAGGGATTCGTCGAAAACCTGCGGGTCCTTCCTACCTCAAGGGGAAGAGCAGTTGTCTTTTAACTGGAAAAATTAAAGATTGATTCCAGGCTTCCCCTGCCTATATGCCAAAGTGTCCTTGGACAAGACACTGAACCCCAAGTTCCTCCCGATGTGCCTATCGGCGTATGAGTGTGTCTGTGAATGAGTGAATGTGCCATGTAGTGTAAAGCGCTTTGAGTGGTCAACATGACTGAAAAAGCTAAATATATCAAATCAGGCTTTATTTTTTAAAGCACTTTACTTTCAGTAAAATAACACAAAAAGCTTCCGGCTTTATTAAATCACTACAAAGAATAATCCATCAGCCCCACCCTTTTCACACACTCAAACATACATACATATAAGTCCAAGTTCATTTACTATTTACCTCAAGGACCGACTCTGGGCACCACTGACCTACATACTGAACAGTTCGATATATGACACCCTCTCGTTTCTCTCACAGACAAAAGATAACCAGACACTTTCACATCAGGGAATAATTGACATCCAAGGCAGCTAACTGCTCTGCTAAAGTCATCGCCCAGAGAAACTTCACACTACTGTGATGATACCAGCTTGTAACCACCCACTCTAGCCAGATGGTAGGCACTGTAAAGTTTTGGTAAACCAAAGTGTGAAGCAGAGTTGATCATAAAACTGACTGTTATATTAATAATATTAGTAATGTTAATAAACTAAACATCAGACTCTGAAATGTTCTGTATTTGCAGAATATATACACTTTTTTTTTCCTACCAGAATGACACAATATTCCTTAGCAAATGAAAAAAGGGAAAATAAGGATAGAAACCCTACAAACATAAACCTAATAGTAAAAAAAAAAAAAAAAAAAAAAAAAAAAAAAAAAAAGAAGGTTTTGATATTTATTTCCCAGCTACGTTGCTGGGAATAAATTTATCACCATTAAAATAGATGCACTGCAAATAATTAAACCCGGTTCAATAGCTACACACACACTCACACACACACATCCATGCAACACGACGTCTCAGTCATCAGACCGCACTTCAACAACCATCCATTCTCAGGTTCCCTTTTCCTTTACTGCATATTCCAAATGTAGCCACAACTATCACAAGTTTTTATTGCACCCAGTTATTTTTTTCTTCACAGAGACATTTATGCACTCGGAGGCAGTACAAAACCTTAAATTAAAAGAAATTATTTCACAAGACATTCCTTATTGATCAGTTCTGGATTAGTGCGTAGTTTTAAGAAAGAGTGCTTGTGTGTGAGACATTTCACAATGGATTTGTATTATGAAGCTGTTGACAAAAATGGTTAAGTGTTTTTCTTCTGAGGATAGGCATTTTGAAGGGAAATCATGCAGAGATCTGTTGTGACTACAACTAAAATAACCCAGCACTTTGTTTTGGCCAGATATGAGAATATTACTTTACAGAATGTGATGTAATGGGTGTGCTGTACAAGGAAGAAAAACACACATGCCTATACAATATACGTTCCAATCTTTCTGCATTTAATTTATTTATGGTGACATTTGAAATCGGTATGATGTTCTGAAACTGAACAGACCTAATCTCACAGGAGAAAACTTTGGCATTAAAACAAAGAGTTGTTTTTTTTTTTGTTTGTTTTTTTGTTTGTTTTTTTTCCCATGTGTGACCACTCATCTATCTGGAGATTTCTCCTAAGAGGTATATTCATCACATTATATATTAATCATTCATTCATTCATTTTCTGAACCCGCTACATCAGTGTTTCTCAATTCCGGTCCTCAGGCCCCCATGCCCTGCTTATTTTAGACATTATCCTTCTCCAAAGCACCTGAGTGAGATGATTGAACTTCCTCATCAAGTTCTTTGCAGCCGGTTAACAAGCTCATTATTTCATTCAGGTGTGTTAAAGTAGGACCAGAGTTGAGAAACTCTGCACTATATATTAATCAGCAAACCAGAAAAAACTGATCACCACAATGGAAAAAATACTTATTTTCGTGTGATAATCTTTAAGGGTCAGAGAATGGGAAAAAAAAGCACCCTGTGTGATGGCCGTATCTTTAGGGGCCTTGTTGTATTTTTGGTTGTAAAGTTATTAAGTTTTTGCTGATTATTTGATCCTATGTTTCCAGCCTTAGTGCTAATACCTGATTAGAGACAGCTCGTCAGGGTCTTTCCACATGCAATCAGAGGACCTCCCATTCTGGGGTAGCCCCTGCCCATCTAAGCACAGGGGCCTGGTGTCCATTTGTTTTTATTTGCTTTGGTTCATTTTCTTTGTTCTGTGGGTAATATATTTTTATATAAATTCCCTCATGTCGTCCCCTTTTTTAATCTGGTCCCTGAGTTGACCTTAACACAAAGGCAACCATATCTACAGCTACAACAACAACTATGTCAAATTCCTGTTTCCCTTTGGCCACATACCAATCTGGAGCTGTCAGTCTTAAAACCAGTGCTTGGATTTGTTAAAATTCTCATTAACTTTTTATATGAGGAGTATTCTCACCTTGAATGGTTCGTGCACACAAATAATTGATATGTTGTAAGGTGGGTTATTGCACCCTCTGTTTATAAATACAGGACTTTTTTTGCCTTAAAACTTTATGCCTACACTTTAAGGTATGTGTTAGACTGAACAGTGATGTCATAGTTTAACTGCTATTTTTAAGGTCTTTGGTATGAAGTGTAGCTCCTGCCATCTGCAGCTCTAGAGATGACACTGAAGTGACAGAGCTGACAGAGAACCCAAGAACATGATGCACACCCACTGAGCTACGACCCATATGTTGTTATGCCTCACTCACAGCAAGTAAGTTAGTAGAGTTAAAAGAAGTGAAAATAAATAATAACTGAGCACTACAGTAATATTCCATGTCTCCAGAGTGTGAAGTACTGAATGTGCCTTATGGCTTTCGATGACATGGTCACAACTTTACAAGTGCTACCTGCATACTGCAGCATAGTTTAAATGTGATAAGATTATACCTAATCAGTGTTGTATTAAGTAATTTGCCTTTGCATGAAAAGTCTTTGTTTCTTGTCATATTTTTGACAGCTAAACTTCTTTGCTCTTACATATTCAGGTGATTTTTACTGTGCTTGTAGTATCATTAACTGTATTTGACCACGTAATTGTCGATACACTTTCCTTGTTCTTTTATGCATGACCTGAGTAAAGAGAGACATTTGGGACCAGAATTATTTGGAACTTCTTTGTTGGAAACTTTGGCAGTACAATGAACCGGATATGCGATTTGAAAGCTTTATTTTAATATGGATACCACGTTGCTCCATCCAAGCGTAACAACAACACTCAGCAGAGGTATATCAGGGTGACACTTAAAAGAATGTCTGCTGAAGTTCTGCTCATTACATTTTGTGTGCCTGTTGAATAGCATAATTGCTGCAACCAAGGGAGCAATATTCAGCCTCTGTCACTATGTGTTCATCCACTCGAATGAAATCTAACAGCTCGTTGGTACCTGCTGCTATTTCTAATTCATGGTATTAATATAGCTCCAGGCCAACTCTTGGGAACTTCATGACAATGAGTGTAATGGACTTCTCTCAAACAAAAACCCAGCAGTGGAATAATGATTAGGTCACTATCATCTACACACAGAATAATAATCCATTTTTTCTCCCCTTATTTCCCCCTACTCACCTAACTGTACTTTTCTAGCAGAATTCCAGCTAACTTAAATGGGACATTTGATCTAAGCATTTTTATTCAGGAAGCAAAATTATGATTAACCCAATAAAATGATCTACCTTAATAATGTGCTGTTTATCCTAAGTTTTGGCTTAAATATAAACAGTTAAATACAATTTGGAATGCAGACTTGGCTATTACTGGTTGTGGCACCTTTTGCTACTGGAGTATAAGGAACTCATTCCCATGCAAGGAATCTGTTTCTCAGCAGAAAAACAACAAGCTGGAACATTTCAACAATGCAAACTTGGTATTAAGTGGTTGAAAGCATATGAAAAAAGATTCATGAAACCACCAGCAGTGGTTGCTACAAGGCAGGATGAATCGATGCTTTCATGTCAAAGTAAAATTCCGATAATACAGTTTGAATTTCACAGCTGAAATTTGACTAAGACCAAACAACATTTCTCCAATTTCATATTGTGCAAATTTGGTGAGTTGCTGCAAATTCTAGACTGGGGTTTCTATTCATCACTAACAGGAGTGCAGTCTTTTCCTGCTGGAATCCATCTACTACATTTTCAATTCAGAAATGGTATTCTGCATACTGTGGTTGTATCCTGTGGTTTTTTTTGAGTTACCATTCCTTTTCTATTATCTCCAGTCAGTCTATTATTTTCCCTCCTTAGAACATTTTGCTCAAGAGAAATGCATGGACTTAAGCAAAAACATTTCCAGTGGAGGGTTTTTGTTTTTTTGTTTTTTTGTTTTTTTGTTTTTTTTGTATAGCAAGTGTGCACAAATCAAACACAGATTTATTGATATTTTCTATTTTAACAATTCTATAGATAATACCTTTTTTCTTTAAAAGTTTACAGTGGCTGTTTAGTTTCAAGTACAGACAAGCAGCTGATGTAAACAGTGATCAACTCTTCAGGTAATCTTATCAGCATGATAACAATGTTTCTCACTGAACATAATAGCAACACAGGAACCCTTAAACATCAGCATAAAAACTTAACCCAGCTGCTAAATCACTTCCTCCAAAAGCAGTGACACAGCTACAGATATCCAACAGTCCCACCTTCCTGCAGCACAAAGTACTCAGAGTGACATCTGTCTCTGTCTCCATGCAGTACTTCTCAGACGTTTAAGAATGTTTCTGGTCTTCACACATATCAAGCTAGACATTGTTGCTGTTTGTGGAGCTGAAATATTTCTGTCGTCAATACATGTCGAACTGAACACTGAGTGAACGCGCTACTGTGATGCAGTGCTGCATGTTGTTTTTCATGTCTATGGCAGGCAGAAAAAGTATTTCCTACCTATCCTAGCTCTTAAATTATATAAATTTTGGTATTGGAGGAATTGATCCCCATACCACTATTAAGCTAATTTGTCTTCTCAGATAAGTACTTAGATCAAATTGTAGACACGTTCTTACTGACACACTTCCTTTTACTTATGCACATTGACACAAGAATTATGTGGCCCATAAGCAATCATCCTGAACCTCCCAAATAAAAACCCGGGCACTGTGTGCAAACTTATCAATAAAGTTATTATATTTTCAGTTCTTAGCTGTTAACTTGTTTGATTGTAACGTTTCTTATAAGAAGCTGCAGTTTTTTGGGTTTAACAATGGCAGAGTCGTGAAGAGTGACAAAATGCAACCCAGTGGTGGCTTATACAGTTTAGTGGTTGCTACTAAATTAACGACGAGCTGGTAAATAAATAGTCCTGCTCGACATGGTCACACATTCTCAATTCTCCAGACAAAAGTGTAAAGCCGTGCATACGCAGGTAAACACGCTTCCACCAGCAGACAGGTAGAGAATGGCTGTCAGAAAAATATTTTATTCTATTCTATTCTATTCTATTCTACAGTCATTTAGCAGACACTTTCCACCATTCCACCATTGTGGCACAACAGAGGGAAAGAGTCTAGCTAGTGATTTAGTTCCACGTTGTGGTTGTAACACGAGGCGTCTTTCACTGGTGGAAGGTAGCTGTCGAGAGGGAGTGTAGGCCTGTATTAAGGAGTGAAGGTAGACGGGAGCCGTTTGAGTTATTGTTTTGAAAGCCAGAAGCAAAGCTTTAAATTTGATGCGTGCTGCGACCGGAAGCCAGTGAAGAGCGATTAGCAGCGGTGTGACATTTGCTTGTTTGGGTTGGTTGAAAACCAGATGCGCTGCGGCATTCTGGATCATCTGCAGAAGTTTAACAGAGCATGCAGGCAGACCTGCCAGTAGGTAATTGCAGTAATCGATGCGTGAGATGACCAGAGCCTGAATCAACAGCTGAGTCGTGTGTTCTGTCAGGTACGGTCTGATTACTTGATGTTGTAGAGAGCATATCGGCAGGTACGGGCAACCGAGGCAACATGGACCTTAAAGGTCAACTGGTCATCCACCATGACCCCAAGATTCCGGGCAGCAGGTGTAGGAACAAGTGTGACAGAGTCAAGCTTCACACTTAACAGCGGACGTAAGGAAGGATTGGCTGGGCAGACAATGAGCTGAAGGTGGCGAGCCTTCACCCATGCTGAGATATCAGCAAGGCAAGCTGATATTCTCATTGAGACGGTTGTGTCATCCGATGAGAGCTTATGGCTGCACCAAGTGAGGAGGTGTATAGTGAGAAGCGGGCCAAGCACCGACCCTTGAGGCACCCCTGTTTTCAACTCATGTGAGCTGTACACTTCTCCTTGCCAGGATATTCTGGCATGACCATCTGATAATAACTGGGCTTTACAAATTTACCTCCTTACAACGAATTAAAAGTGACGTACCATAGTTTTGATTGTACTTTCATTCAATGTTCAATGTAATATCTCTGCTGCCTCTTATCAATCTATGGTCTGGATTTAAACTGCAGCTGGATCTCTCAACCATACGTTTTCCAAGGTCAAGCACTGATTGGTTCTTCTTTGTTTGAGTGGAAAGTTGCTTTCCTCTCACCTCGTTAGTAGAAGAACTTAAAGTGTTTTGGCTTTTGGTAATGGCATTTTTTGCAGAACAAGAAACTCTGAAATATATTGCAGTGCCAAAATACTTTAGGTCATATTATTCACCATAATAATAGCAACAAAGGCAATGGAAATATTAATACATTTTGTTTAATTAAATACAAGATAACAGGACAGATATGGATTGATGGATGGATAAAATTAGCTGAAAATCTAGATGACCTAACTTTCAGCTTGCAGGCACCACTTTAATGCACCATGCTTACACAAAGCTGTGAGGGCCCTGGAAGCATAAAGAGAGTCCCACCCCCTTGATCTGTCATAATTCCAGTCACCTTTGCATGCACTGGGTAATCTGTGCTCTTGACCTCTTGACAGTCACAACCGTATCATGTGGGAGAGTTTCTGAACAAAAAGCTATAAGAAGGTTAAAAAAAATAATTGAGTAAAATGTGAATTTGTGCATTTTTGTAATTTGGGCAGGTATATAAAAAAATCTCTCATCCACCTCCTCGTCTCCACAGGGTAGGGTGGGCAGCTTCCATATTTTGTATATGGGGGGGGGCGGGTAGTTTGTAGATCTGTGTGTGTGTGTGTGTGTGCATTTCAACATACATACACATACATCTCTCTTACACACACAACTACCCACAGGTACACGAAAATTTGTTTTTATAGTTTTCAAATCATGCATTACAGACAAAAGATATTGAGTTGATTTTCCTCTCTGGTTTATTTTGATGATCTAGAGTTTTTTTTTTTTTTTCTCAACTGTGAATCTGGTGGCCTAGAAGATTCATTAATTGACAAAACATTTATGCCTCATCTGTCTAGTATCAAATTCCATTCCTAAGCTGGAGTCACATCCCCCCTTAAAACGGGTCCTTGTGGGACTCACACACACACACACACACATAATAAAAACTTTAACAAAATAAGTAGTGTCCTATCACCACACACACTACCATGCTATTGGCTTATTAGCCATTTGTGTTAACAGGTGGACGTAGATGTAGATGCATGCAAGTGGGAATAGTAACATGTTTGTTGTTTTCATTGCGGTACCAAGTGTGTTTTTGTTTTACACAAATAAATCAGATGACATGAAAAAGGATTAGGCATAACTGTATTTTGTTTATCACAATTTGTATGTGTATCTAAAAAATTGTGTAGACATCACATTCAGGATAAAACTAAACCTTTCTTCCTGTGATGAATTCATAAACTAGCAGGGTGTGTGAAAGTTTTCTTTTTCAGACTATAATGAATACACAAAGGGATGACACAGCCAGAAAGGAACAGCAAATGAGACACCTTGTGGTGAAATTCAGTCAAATATGTCCCTGTGAGTGTAAGGTACAAAGTGGGGGAGACCATTAGTTGTACAAAGCAAATAAGCCACAGTGGCTAAAACTGTAAAGAAACAAACTTCCGAAACAAGTTTTTGGAACATCAGTTAGGGGTGAATCATGCTGGTATGGTGAGACGGGAAGAGTAAGAAGACTCTAACAAGAAGAATTACAAGCAACGCCACTCTGGGACTTTCACCCAGAGATTCAGCATTAACCCTATTAAAACAAAAGGCATGCAGGCTCAGTAAACTTAAGGGGCATGAGACAAGGTTCCAGTACAAAAGAGTTTTATTAACTTTAAAAACCAATAAAACAATTTATAAATGAAGTTGAGTCTTACCACTGTATAGGTGGCACCGGAAGATGGAGGATCCCCAAAAGAAGAACCTCACACACGTGCATGACATACAGTCACATGCACTACCACAGCAACCACACACACGGTGGCACAATGAGCATGCAGGAAGGAGAACGCTGTTTAAAGGAGAGAGAATCCCCAACACCACCGTTGAGCACTCAGCAACTAAAGAAAAACAGATATTAAAAAACATTTAATAAAACAAAAGAAACACAGCATATAATAAACCAGAACAAATCAAGTAGCCTGGAAAGATGCAAGTCACCGCCCAATAAGGCGTTACTCTGTAAATAAGAGGTTTCAGAAGGGCTAATGGGTTGAATGTCCAGGTCAGCTGGAGGCCCAGGTGATGTAGTGATGCATCATGTCGCAGAGAAGATCTCAGATGTCAACACTACCAAGAGTCTTCAAATCCAATGTGAGCGGTCAATTCAATTCAATTAATCTTTATTTATATAGCATCAAATCACAGCAATGCCATCTCAAGACGCTTTACACACAGGAAAAAAAACAAAACGAAAAAAAAAAACACCACAATGAAAGCCAATTCATAATAGCCTATATAAGGAAACCAACAGATTGAATTGGAGGCTCCAACTCAATCTCCCATCCTGAACAAGCCCACTGGCGACAGTGGGAAGGAAAAAACTCCCTTTTAACAGGAAGGAAACTGCCGGCAGAACATGCCTCAAGGACAGGCAGCCATCTGCCTCTGCTGTGTGGGGGGAAGATGGCAGAAAGAAAACAAGAAGTGCTAATCCTGGCCAGGAAGACCTGCTGAGATAGGAGACATACATGTTAATGATGCACTGTTATTGGGGGGGTGGAGGAGGGAAATAAGACAGAGAGATAAAGAGAGAGGGAAAGAAGCTCAGTGTATCAGGAAATGTCTCTCAGCAGTCTAAACCTATAAACAAAGGTCGTTAAAGAAAGACCAGGTAACCACCGGGGAGAGAAGATCACCGGAGGCAGAGCAGCAATAAAAGTCTGGCAAGGAAATCCTTAAAAATCAGTTTAAGAAGAGTAAAGCAAAGCAGCGATCTGTGGAGATATCAGTGGAGCAGCCATTAGCTATAGCACTTCCGGTGCGTGCTGCCGCAATAAGTATGGTTGGCTGCAGGATCACTGTGCTATTAAAAGCTCTCCAATTTTCTCCTAGAAACAAAAACAATTACATTAGCGTCCCATACAGACAAGAAACAAGCCCATAATAGAGGATCACATACCAGGATGGCAGCATTAATCTCAAAGGACTCTTAAGCAGGAGGCACTGCGACTTGTAGTGCTACCTACAGTATAAAGCAGTCATTTACGGGACGTGCAGCTGATTGATACAATGCAGGATAAAAACGAGGCAGGAGACCTACCACATACTCAGCACTGAAGCAGCAGGAAATCTGACGACCGGAAGTTGCGCAATCAGTCAACCAGGTGAGCGCTTGCTGTCAATAGCCAACTCGCCTACTTAAATATGTCGCCCCCATCTGCTGATTGGCTGGCAACTCAACCACCCATCTCATACTGCCACACTGGAAGAAAAGAAAAAAAAAACAAAAGACAAACAAACAGAATTCATGATGGTACTTCAACAAAATATGAACAGGCAAAATAAAATGCTGTGCTTTAAATATTTCGCTGAAAGAAGTTTTTGTAACTTCATAAAAACTGCAGAAACCGAATAAGTAACTCAATATAAAAAAAAGGAGACATTAAAACAATATAAATAAAGGGAACAAGAGAAATAATTCTAGTCAATTTTATAATATATTCATATTCTATGAAAATGACAATATATTATTTGATAAATATTTCTAACAAAGAGATAAAGTAAAATATATCAAATTAAAAGACAAAAGCACCTCTGTACATGTCTGTAAAAGTAAAATATGTTATCGGAAAACATGTGGCATTGCTTTTATTATTTTTTTTATTAATTCATGCATCAGAGGGTTAAATCTCCACACACTCAGGTCCATCACTCGCCAGCAGCGTCTCAAAGCTGTGACCACATTTCACAACTTTAGCTGCGTGACGTTTCAGCTGCGTTTTGCTTGATTCAGCAATGTCACATTCTGACAATTAGTGATGTGTCCGCTGAACCTAGTCTCAAACTACGTTCAGACTGCAGGCTGAAGACACCCAAATGTATTTTTTACCCCTATGCGACTTATATCTGATCTTTTCACAACAGTCTTAATGACACAGATTCATGTTTTTCCTGATGTGACCAGCAAAAATAGTTGCAATTAGAGAGTTCCTGATATGATAGAACAGCTGCAGGACAGCAGCATTCCTCAGTGTTGTCCTCTAAAGCCTCAACACTACAAATCTAAAACATACTGTGGGAAGCATTAACCACTGATGTAACTGTGGCACCAGGGAAATTGCATTGTGATTATGTCGACATACCCAGACAGTTCTGATAAACAGGAGCTCAGGCACTTGTTTGTAACATCATCCTTGTGCCACTTGACTATTCTATTTGTGTGAAAAATGAAGTTGGCACTCACTGTGACAGAATCCATTCCATGTAGTTTTGTAAAGTGGAAAATATTTGATGCAGGCGCTTCCTTCTAGACAGCCAGCAGACAATGAATACAATGAACTCTGAGCTTGCGATCCGAAGGTTAATGTGAATCACAGGAGCCTGTCAGAGGTATCCACCTTGGCTGGAGCGAGCAGAATTTCAGATATATGGGTGCTTTTTTTTTTTTTTTACTAAGCTGTCTTAGCTTTAAGATGGATTATATTTGGTAAATTCTTTTATGGATCTTAGCTTGGTTGGAATTTTTTAATTTGGCTGCAGGATGCCAGCTACATTTGATATCACACTAATTACAAGAGAATAGTGTTTGGTTGTTAAATTCTTTTTTTTTTTTTTTTTTAACATTTTTTAGAATTTTGGGCAGTACATACATTAGGGATTGATTGAACTAAATCTTTACTTCATATGATTCTATTCTAACACCGAATGTCATGTCGTGACTTGTCAGGAGTGAAGCTGCAAAGAGTATAAAAGGTAACACACAATGCTTCAGGGAACGAATCAAGTGGAAGAGTTTCATGACATTGTGGTAACTGCCATGGTGGAGTGATCAGTCTTCATAAGATGAGGGACAGGTGTGCTCCTCCTTAAGGACGTAGAACATGGAAACGTAGAAAGGTTGGAGAGACTGAGCAACAACAAGAGCTGGTTGGAACCAGATTACAGTATTGTTTAGTATTACAGTATTGTTTTAGTATTACTATCTAGTCCAGAAAACCAGAATAATTGAATGTTAATCTGTGTGACTCATGTATTCAATGCCAGAGCCTTGCCAATGTATGTTCCCCTACAGGCCAGAACTCATCAAGTAGATCAGGCTCCTTACTTATCTTGGTAAAAAAAAAAATTAAATGAAAAAGAAAAAATAATCAGTTGTATTCAGAGGCAGCACAACTCACCAGTTTATTTTATTTTTTATTTTTTGTTATGCCCATTTGTCAATTTGTGGAACCAAATCCACATCTGAACAACAGTAATATGTGCTTTGTAATAATATTCATTTCGGATGTTGTAATGCAGAGCAGTTCCATTCATATTTATGTCCTCACTGGTTCTAATCTTTGTCTTGGTGCAGTCCATATCTGAAGGTTGTAACCTAGCAACAAGAATACGATATAACCTGGGTGACTGTGGCCAAAGTAAAGGAGGTCATCCAATAACCAGAAGGTTGTTAGTTCAAATCCTGTGTCATCCCAGTCAATCAGTTGTTGCCTTCACTTTGCCCTCCTTGTCTCTTGGGTCAGCAATGCTTGTATTGATGTTTGATAGTGGCTGGAGAGGTACAGGGCAGCTGCAGCTACACATCTATTTTACAACCACCAGTGTGTAAAGAAATAGTTAACTTTAGTGTGCAGGGCTAAAAAGCACTATGTAAAGCAAAGCCATTGTTATAAACTTGATTTTACCTGAACTGAAGCTCACAACTTGTGCAAATCTGAGGCCAGCAGAATAATTTCAAAAGTCAAACAAAAGATCACAACTGTCATCATCATTGTGTATGTAATATAGCTTACACACCAATGATAGCTTCATTAAATGTGTGGGGTTTTTCTTTTATGTTTTTTTTTTTTTTTTAGCTACACTTATCGAAACTAGTCAATTAAAATCTTTCTTGAAGCCAGTAATAGTTGTCTGGATGCTACAACAAGCACAGAACTATAATCATATTACTGTCAGTTTTACTCTCCATATGATCTATAAGGGCCCTGCGATGGACTGGCGAGCTGTCCAGGGTGTACCCTGCCTATCGTCCAAAGCCACCTGGGATAGGCTTCAGCTTCCCCGCGACCCTGAATTGGATTAAGCGGTTCAGAAAATGAATGAATGAATGAATGATCACACAAGTTTTTTTCACACAAGTTTGATATCAACATAGGTATGGACTGGAGCTGAAGCTAATCTCATGCAGTTCTGTAATTATTGCACACAGCGATCACAGCAAACTGAATGTTTTCTTTTTATATTCAAAATTCAAATGTCAGCCGTGACAATGTATAGAGGGCTTCAGTTGTACTTAACTTATTAGACATTATGATGCATAGTGCCAGGGATCTGGCTGGAAAAAAAGTTTGCTTGAAATATTTTAATTATTTCAAATGTGAACACTCATGCATGGCCAACAAACTACTGCAGTAATCAATAAGACCCTACAAAAAATATAATAAAATAATAAAAGATAACAGTTTAGATAGACATAAGATAAAAAAAAAAAAAAAAGATTAAAAAATCGACTCATGCATGGATGAGTATGCAGGTCTTTTAGACACAATCCATGCAGAAAATATATGAGAATGACTCCATGTTGCAAGACTCTTCACTCTCTTCACATGCAGTGCTCGTTGTAATCAGTCACCTCTCTCAAAGACCCTCTTTCAGATACAATTATGCTACATCTGCCTGTTTCCACAGCAAAAGGGACAAAACTTTGCATTGAAGTTTTATTCCATCATCTAACCTCAAATGTAATACAGACACTAATGCATTACACTATCTGCCACCTTGTAGACACACTCAGGACATTACAGGACTCCACCCTTCTGGTTTTTTTTTTTTTTTGCGTTTTTTCCCTCCAAGCAGTGCCACATGAGCAAAGAAACCATGGTAAATTGACAAATGGACTCTTTATTCCTTATAACCTTTCTCCTTTGAAAAATGTATGCCAACAGATGTGTATTTCTGTTACATGTAGACATTCAAATGTGATGCTTTAAAAATTGACGGGATCATCAGGACAGTGGATTTATAACCGATGCATGTTATCTGCTAATTTTGTTTAATTTTTCCTTGTTCATGGTGATATTTAATCTGATCTGTGATGTACTTTGTTTTAATAGATCTGCCTCGGGTATTAGTGAACCGAGTTCATGTCCCGCAGGTAACGTGATGCTAGGAATTCACATAGCTCCAATGCAACATCATCCAGTTCGGTCCTTGAGCAAAACCCTTAGCGCTACTGCCCAACTACCTCATGATGAGTGGAAATAATGAAGCTTATATACCGGTTCAGATGTCGCCCGATCAAACAAGGTTTGCGTCACACACCGAAGAACCAGGGTGCTGTGATGACAAATGGGCTACTGGAACGCAAAGTAGATGACACTGGACATGAGAGGCAAATAAGGTACTGATGGAATGTTACTACAAAAGTAACCCTAGTGAGCAGGGCTATATGAAGAGGCTGTGGGACATATGGATACTTCAAAACCCACAGTCCACAATGACACCGAAACACCGAGTAGCACGATGTTACAACATATGCAAAAGGCAGCTGCTATCACAGTTATAGATTGAGGAGATACAACAAAATAATACTGCAAGGGGGGCCACTGGGGGGGGAAGGTGTGGGGGAGATAACATCAACTCCCCCATTGAGACTGGGTACCAGGCCCCAGAGATAGAGATAAGTGAGGGAATAATCAGCCTCAGAGACATCATCATAGCAAAGATGAGAATGTCCATCCCCGGTAACCACCGGCAAGAATTAGTGATGTACCACCAGAAAGCATTCTAACCGAGTTGAATGCAGCAATAAGTACTATCCCTCCTGCGACCATCACTGAAACCAATGAGCTGATAAACAGTACAGTGATCCTGGAGAAGCTTGGCCGACATAACATCAAGGGCAAGAAGGAGGCACCATGAAAGAGGAGGTTAGAAACCAAAATCAAGGCAACTCGAAGGGCAGTTAGTTAACTGTCAGAACTCCAGAAGGGCACAACCAATAAAAAGGTGCCTGGGAGGTCCAGCCAGATGACCATACCTGAGACCCTGGAAACTGCCAAACAAAGACTGCAAGCATTGGCTGTATGACTGAAGAGATACACAAGAGAAGTTGAGGCCAGAAGAATAAATTGGCTGTTCTCAAATAACCCAGCTAAAGTGTACTCCCAGTGGCAGGGTAAGACTGCAAAAGCTGACCCACCAAGGCTGGAGACGGAACAATACTGGAAGGGCATATAGGAGAAGGAGGCATTACATAAGAGTGAGTGCAGTGGTTGAAAGACCTCAGAGCAGACCACAGCTCCCTCCCTGAACAAGGCCCAGTTACTGTCACGGTGGCAGATATCCAGCATAGACTGTCAGGTATGAAGAACTGGTCAGTACCTGGCCCTGATATGATCCATGCCTACTGGCTAAAGAGGCTGACGTCACTCTATGAACACCTGGTAGCACAAATGAACCAGCTCCTGAGGGATGGGACTCACCCTGAATGACTGACCAAGGGATGAACAGTGCTGATACTGAAAGACCCCACAAGGGATCAGTCCCATCCAACTACCAGCCAATAACCTGCCTCACCACAACATGGAAGCTCCTGTCAGGCATCATAGCGGCTAAGGTAAGTGGGCACATGGATTAATACATGGCGGAGACACAGAAAGGTATTGGGAAAGAGACCAGAGGAGCCAAACACCAGCTGCTGGTTGACAGAACAGTCACCCAGCGGGTGACATCAGAATGTCATTCGGACTGGAGAAATGTGGGTGGATGATAACAAAGAGAGGGAAGGTAATCCATATCAAGGGTATTGCACTCATGTAGGGTAGAATAACTGATGTGGAGGAAAGCTACATGTACCTGGGCATACCACAGGCAAATGGCAATCATGAAGAAGCCACAAGGAAAGCTGCCACAGCTGCAACAAGTGAGGCAAGTACTGATAAGTCAACTCAATGGCAAGAACAAGACCTTGTCAATTAACAGCTATGTCCTGCCAGTGATCAGCTACCCTGCTGGGATAATAAGCTGGCCAAAGGAGGATGCTCAGACCACGGATGTCAAAACGTGGAAGCTGCAAATGGCAATCACGAAGAAGCCACAAGGAAAGCTGCCACAGCTGCAACAAGTGAGGCAAGTACTGATAAGTCAACTCAATGGCAAGAACAAGACCTTTTCAATTAACAGCTATGTCCTGCCAGTGATCATCTACCCTGCTGGGATAATAAGCTGGCCAAAGGAGGATGCTCAGACCACGGATGTCAAAACGTGGAAGCTGCTCACCATGCATGGAGGGTTCCACCCCAAGTACAGTGTCCAGCAACTATACACGAAGCGCAAAGAAGGGGGCCGGGAATTAGTGAGCATAAGGGCCACTATCCAAGATGAAACATCCAAGCTCCACGAATACATCAGGAAGAGGGCACCAAGGGATGAAGCACTTAGTGAATCTCTCAGACAATGGAGTCTAAAGGAACACAAGATGGAAGAACCATCATGGGAGGAAAAGCCCTGCACGGGATGTACCACTGGCAGATCATGGAAGTGGCCAATATAAATAAGTCCTATCAATGGCTGGAGAGGTCTGGACTGAAGGACAGCACAGAGACACCAATCATGGTAGAACAGAAGCAGGCCCTGAGCACCAGAGCGATTGAGGCCCTGGTCTACCATAACAGGCAGGATCGCAGGTGTGCAGACTATGCAAAAGAAGCCCCTGAGACCATCCAGCACCTCACAACAGAGTGCAAGATACTGGCAGGTGAAGAATACATAGAGTGCAATAACCAAGTAGCCAGCATGGTGTACAGGAACATCTGTGCAGAATATGGACTGGAGACCCCCAAGTCGCAGTGGGAAACTCCGACCAAGGTGGTGGAGAATGAGAGGGCTAAGATCCTCTGAGACTTCCAGATCTAGACATATAAAATGGTGGTGGCCAACCAACTGGACATAGTGATCATGGATAAGCAGCAGAGGAAAGCCGTAGTGATCGATGTATCCATTAACGATGATGGAAATATCAGGAAAAAGGAGCATGAGAAACTGGAGAAGTACCAAGGCCTCAAGGAAGAACTAGAGAAGGCCTGGAGGGTGAAAGCAACAGTAGTACTTATAGTAATCGGAGCACTGGGAGCCATGTCCCCCACACTGGAGAAATGGCTCCAACAGATACCTGGAGAAGTATCAGACATCTCTCTCCAGAAAAGTGCAGTCCTAGGAACGGCTATGATTCGGTGTAGGACCCACACACTCCATATATATATATATATATATATATATATATATATATATATATATATATATATATATATATATATATATATATATATATATACACACACACACACACAAATAAACATATAGGGCAACATTAGTATCATTTTATCTTTTACTGCTAAGTGTCGTTCCAGCTTCGTTTTGTTTGAAGTTCAACTCAGGCCATCTCGACATGTTTAATTATTCCTAACAATATGAAATGGTTGAAAATGTGTGTTAAAGGAGAATAAGAGAATAGAGTGGATGTTACTAGAAAGAAAATGGCAAAACAGTTTCTTCAGTTTCGTTGAATTATAGATGGAGTAGCATCAGTTTTGCCTCTCCCTCGGTGCACTGGCATCAGTTCATTCCTACTTCTGAAAGCACCCAGTCAGTAGAACTTCTTGAATATTGTATAACGTAACTTTTATTTCATGTTCTTGGTAACAGCTGAATTTTAGCTATTTAAGGACATGATAGCAACATGACCTTTTAAACTCTATAGCAGAGTTAATTAACCAAAAGGCAAATTGTCGCATGATATTTTCATGTGGCAGCTTCCCTGTTAATGCGTAAAACAGCAATAAATACTAAGATATATTCCATGACATGTACACATTATCAAGTTAAAATAATAATAGTTTCTTAATGCTGTGTTCATGTATGAGAGTGAAAAAAAGTTTTTTCCAGTAATATTAATAATTTTATTGTTACTTTGGAGACTTTAAAACTTCAGCTTCTAAAAATGGCACTGCTTTATAAGTAAACAAATTAGAGAAAATATTTTTTTTTATCAAATAGAAATATCAACATGACTCAAAGTCAAAGTTTTGCAACTATTATGAGAAATGCCACAATTTAAATCTATCATCAGGCAGCCACAAATCTAATAAAAATAAAAATTTCCCAGATGCTGAACATCAATAGTTGCTTTGAGATCAAGGTTTATTTTTTTTTTTTATATTTAATAATACCAGTGCTTCAGCATTTTTACTGCTATAAAGATTTATCTGAAGATCAATAAAGTCAAAATCAAAGAATTACCAACAGATTTCAAGAATCAAGAAACCCTTTTCATATTTTGCCTCAGAAAACCAAAAGAAAAGTATTTTTTTCTGCTAAAGCATTATATTATGTCGCTTCAACATGTTGTAAAAAGGTTGCTTCATTACAACCTTCAAACAACTCTCCTTACTCACTTGATGGCACAGCGGATCCATCAAATGATAATTTACTGGAGTTGTCCCTGCTCAGCTGCTAAAAAAAATGCTAAAAAATGCTAAAAAAAAAAAAAAAAATCCCACTTTCTGATTTTTTTTTTCCAGGACATTGTGTGACATAGCAGTTGAGCTTCTCTTTATGCACCACCACACACACTTCTAAGAAGTAGTAAACACACTCCCCCCTATCTTATAGTGTCCTCTGCTTGTTCGGAAATAAGTACAAAAGTAAAACTTTATTATCTATAAAGATAAAAATCACAAAGATCTTCCCAAGAAGTACAAGAAACAAGAAAACAGAAAACATGTAAAAATAAGTAAATCAAGTTTTTACAACAGATCAACCACCCAACACATCTCAGATCCAAAAGAAAGGGACATCCAGGGAGTTGGATCGACTGCTGCAGAGATTTGTCACCTTTAGCCTTTCATCATGTTTGCTGCACAAGCAGCAGACGCTAAACGCATGACTTTAGGGGCTTGCTAGGGATGGATGGCTGCAGAGGTTCCCTGATATAAACACTGCTTGACCATGAACCGCTCTGTGTTAAAAACCAACATTTTTAAATGAAATCCACAGAGGAGGGGGTAGTGTGTGCAGTTAAATTAGCGATGGGGTGACATAAAAATACTTTGACAGTTGTATGAGAAACTTTGTAGCAACATTCTTTATCACATGTAGACAATCCAGGGATTTATTTTTAAATTGCACAAATCTAGACATGATGAAATAAAAGCTTGCAGAATTATTTCCAGCTCAGTGCGGCACACAGTGTGACTCAGCCTGGCAATGGTTAGTAAATGATAAAAACATCAGCAATCAAAACTTTTTAGAATGAGCATCCAGCCAGAGACCAGGCCAGGTCCACGAGTTGCATGTTCCTACCTGAAGGTAAGAAGCAGTTGGGCGAAGACACTGTAGATTCATAGGCATAAATGCAGGAACATCTACAAGGACTTAGGACTTTAAAGAAAAGTTTAAGCCGTTCAGACTCATATATATATATATATATATATATATATATATATATATATATATATATATATATATATATATATATATATACATATATACATATATATATATATATATATATATATATATATATATATATATATATATATATGTACATTTTGTATAATATTATACAAATTGTGTCCTACAAATTGTGTCCTAACTTTTGACTAACTTTTGACTGGTTTTGTATATAAATACCAGGGGACTTATCTAATGCAGTCATCTGTAAAAGCGCTACTTTAGCTGTTCAGACGAACATCTGCACCACACGCTCTTCCATGCAAAGATCATGAATATTCAGAATTTCACTGCTGAAGAGTAATCCATTAAAGTCATCTCTTGTCGCTCGCAGTGTTTAACATTATGAACTTGACATTAACAATTAAGCCTGCAATCAAGGGTGTCACAGTGTTTTGTTTTTGGTTTTTTTTTGCAATGTTTTTGCTGTGGCATCCCCACCAGCTGGAGCTTTGATCACAGTAAATTTGAAAAGACAGCAGCACAAAAACATTGTCAACATAATCTAGACAAAAGATACCAGATTATGGGTCAACTGTGTCATTCCAAACAGATTGCTTTTTAAACCAACCGTATCACATCCAATTTTATATTGCTCTCACTGGTTACCATTGCATATGTGTATAAATTATGCTCTCTCTCTTTAATATATATGTAGCACATGTTATACATTTTGGACTGTCATTTCGCATGAAGCAAAGTAACAATGTGTATTGATTTTCTTACATTCATGTTTCAAAAAGTTCATACCAAGCCCTCTGCCTTGTAACTTTTTTAACATGTTACACAACAATTCGGCCTATTTAAAGTGTTGCCTAATTTTGCCTCATCCACAAGCTCATGACAACAACATACTTAGCAGATGCGCTTTTCTCCTGTTTTGCTTTTCAGCTTCTCTTGGGACATAAAAAAGCCTGTCCAGGCCAGACACTCCCTGCAGCTTGTTCTGTGTCTGCCCTCAGGTTTATTCCCAGATGAAAATGCCTGAAATACCTTCATAGGAATGCATCCAGGAGGTATCACAAACCACCTCATCTGTCTCTTCTCAACACAAAGGAAATGTGGTTCACTTTAGTTCTCCCTCTGGATATCTAAAGCTTTCACCTGAGGGTAAAACTTTTGCCGATTTTTGGCTGGAAGAAAGCTCAATTGCCAAAATAAAACTTCACTTTTTGGTTTAATTTCATTTATATCATATCAATCACAGTGAAAATTATAATCTGATCAAAAATAACTGATAAATTGGAGGACAACTTAATGTGCTAAATAAATAAACATGAAATGCCTTTAAAGCTGGGGTAGGTAATGTTGGGGCGCTAGCAAGATGTGAAAGTAGCACCCTGTCTTGGCTCCTCCCCCTTTGGTTTGGCTCTTTACGTGATCCAAGGCTTTTTTTCTTACCTCCGCCAAGGAGGTTGTGTTTTTACCACCGTTTAAGGCTGAGGCAGAAATTTGCGCGCTCCGAGTGCTTTTCTAGTTTGCAACTTTTTCCACCAACTATTTTCTCTTTCTCAGCTGTTTAGCCGGAGGAGACAAATACACTGAGCCAGGTCGTTGAAATCCTCCCTGCATTTTCCCAGTCATGAAGAAGCTTACAAAATATAAGAAAGGAACAACTTCAATTCGGCCTGAACATTTGGATTGGTCATGTTTTCATAGATTTACAGTAAACTGAGGGGTCTAACTATATTTCTTGTTGTTCATGATTACAAAATGTATAGACTACTATCAGGACAAGGAACCACTTCACCCAGAGTAAAAAAAAAAAATGTCTCTGAGCAAGATTACAAACCCCAGTTTTAAATCTGTAGGTTTAAGAAACTATCTTTTTAACTGGAAAGTTCTATTAATCTTTGACTTTTTGAGAACAGATTAGACTCTGGAACAGCAGATGTTATCTTTAAGCTGTGAGTATGGAGGCCAAAAGAGCTGGCCCAGTTACAAGTCCTCGTTTCTATCAAGGTTTTTTGTTTTAAAATCACTGAGTCAGGAAATACCTCACGACGGTGAATAAGGAGGAAGCTTGTGACACTGCAAGTCTGGTCTGTTAAGCAGTCTGTTGTGTACTTAACAATGTTAAAGCAGCCGGCATCACATCTTATTAATTCCTCGATTAGTTTCTCAGTTCAGGCTGCCACGGGAATAATGTCTCTGCAGTAAGCTGGAAAATTATTGTCTAGACATTGTCAATAAGTTATAATAAGTCTCAAATAGTTTACAGATAAAACCGAAACAAGATCTTTTCTGCAAAGAGGAAGTTAGTAAAATAGTGATTTCTTCTGATGGATGTTTAAAACCAGATAGTTCCTGATTATGTTGGATTTGACCCATTTTCATCCTTTTCTGTTTTAACACAACAAAAACAGAAAAACAATCTTTGTCAATTCTGACAGTCTCGACAGAAATAGTGATCTCTGTGGTCTTCCTGGTCAGATTCCACCCATCAGAGTATACAAGCTATTGCTGAAAAGCTATTGCTTTTTTCTGTTGATCTAAAATAGCTAAGTTTGCCCTAGCATACACATAGACACACACACACATACACTCAACAGCTCACCCCTCTCCCATGTGAACACAAACTTTCTGCTGAATATTGATACCTTCTGACTAAGAATAAACTTTGGCATCTATAGATAGGTTTTGGGGAAGATGTTGTCAGTTTCCTTCTTTTGCAGTATCAGCCAACATCAGCGCAAGACTTGATTTTTTAGTCACAGCAAAGGGCAAAAAATGCCTGACTATCAGGCTTTTTTTTTTTTTTTTTGTGGGGTTAGAGGAAAAAAATCTTTCTCCTCCAAATAAATCAGTGAATTGCATGTGAGATTTAGATAGAATGGTTTTTTTAAAATATATTTTAGTTTACATCTTTTTTATTGTTGTGTGAATATTTAATTTTTTCAACACTTGTACTTTTGACTGTTTTTTCCCTCTATACAAATGGACTTTTTACAACCTTCAAAGGCCTCAGTCATAACTATGTAACTTAAAACATGGAGGATTACCCTTTTGTGATTACTCCCTGGCCCCAGAAGTGACCCATCTTTCTGCACTACAATGCAAATAATACTTTTCTTTAAAAAAAAAAAAAAAAAATTGCTAAAAATAGAAAAAATAAAAAATACACACAACTGGTAAATCTAAAACAAAAGGCATTTATGTCTTGCAGAATTCCATGAAAATCCTACATGTTTTATGATTATTTGTTCATAAATATGACATTTATTTGGTTCAAAGTTATATTTAAAAAAAAAAAAAAGGTGTTGCACATTGTTTTTCTCTGATTCCTCTCAATGCTTCCTTGCCTTAGGAAATGTTACTTTTTACATAAATGCAGATTTATCATTTGGTCAGGTCAAATACAAGCTACTAAATTCTCGTATCCAAACTAACTACATCAGTTAAGGCACTGAGTGTGTTAAAAGCAACTAATGGCTGCAACCTTGGCTTAGCGTGTCTCACTTTCGCAACTGGATCTAATGTCATTGTATTTATTTTATGTACTTAGACTAAACTTTTTTTCTTTATTTATAGAAAATTAAAGTTGTTGTAACAAATTGTAAAAGTCAGGTAAAATCTTTTAAGCATCTCCATATGTACACCTACACAGAAAAAGATTTTCCTTTAGCACCATTGTCAAACATTTTTGAATTGTCAGGTCAAAATGATAGTTGATGATCTTGTTTTGAGACAAACTGCTCTGTGTCAGAATGAGGTTGGTCAACTAAATAATTTAAATTAGGTTAGATTAAGCTTGTGCAGGCCTGTGATGGGACCTCAGCCACTCAAGAGATTCATACTTATGTACCTAACTCCCAGCACTCCAAATATTTACTGCCCGTTGTCTGTGTAAAGGGCAAGCTACTGAAGCATATGTAATTCATATTTGCACACACACACACACACATATATATATATATATATATATATATATATATATATATATATATATATAAAACACTTCTCTCTCATCCACCCCTACCATCTCCCCAGGGTAGGGCGGGTGGCTGTTCATCTTGGGTTCAAGCTTGGGTTCTCTACGAGAGTCCTGGGAGCTTGAGGGTTCTACGCAGTATCTTAGCTGTTCCTTGGACTGCGCTTTTCTGGAGAGAGATGTCTGATGTTTCACCAGGTATCTGTTGGAGCCACTTCTCCAGTGTGGGGGACACGGCCCCCAGTGCTCCGATCATGATGGGTACTGCCGTTGCTTTCACCCTCCAAGCCTCCTCCAGTTCTTCCTTGAGGCCTTGATACTTCTCCAGTTTCTCATGGTTCTTTTTCCTGATATTTCCATCTTTGGGGATGGATACATCGATCACTACAGCTTTCCTCTGCTGCTTATCCATGATCACTATGTCCGGTTAGTTGGCAACCACCATTTTATCTGTCTGGACCTGGAAGTTCCAGAGGATCTTAGCCCTCTCATTCTCCACTACCAGTGGGAGTTTCCCACTGGGACTTGGGGTTCTCCAGTCCATATTCTGCACAGATGTTCCTGTTCACTATGCTGGCTACTTGGTTATGGTGCTCCATGTATTCTTTGCCTGTCAGTATCTTGCACTCTGCTGTGAGGTGCTGGATGATTTCAGGGGCTCCTTTGCATAGTCTACACCTGTGATTCTCCCTGGTATGGTAGATCTGGGTCTTGATCGCTCTGGTGCACAGGGCCTGCTCCTTCGCTGCCATGATTAGTACCTCTGTACTGTCCTTCAGCCCAACCCTTTCCAGCCAGACTGAGGATCTCTCTCTCTCTCTCTCTTTACACATATGTGTATAATATATATATATATATATATATATATATATATATATATATATATATATATATATATATATATATATATATATATATATGACCTGCAAAACTCACTTGTTTCTAAGATAGTAGACTGGATCTATGACTTCATAGCAACATAGTATGACCTGTGGTACTTTATTTCTCATTACTTCACACTTTGCAGGTTCAACAGATGTGATAACAAAGAATTGCTTTTCTTCTGTCACATACATATAAACACACGCACACACACATACCCTAGGATTTATGCACAGTGTTAAAAAGCTAATAAGTTAGACATAGCTGTACATCAGTGCACATGACTGCACAAAGAGACTCACTTGAACAGGCTAATATCCAATCATTTCCTGTCATTTTGATAGGTTTGGAAAATTCTGATGTAATAGCCTTTTCAACATATTTCTTCACACCGTTTGCACAAGCAATCTCTGGAATTAATAGAGTAACAGGCACAGCTGTTCTTTCTTTTCTTTGTGGTTGGGCTTTAAAGATTAAACGTGCAAACAATATTATTCATAGTGACTTTTTCCTTCACTTCTGATAAGTGATTTCTGCTTGAAAAGCAACAAAATACAATAAAGTTATTAAATTTCAGTGAAATGTGGAGGTCATACTGGGCAGTAAGCTGTCATTTTAAAAAAATGCATACTTTCTGCAAAATAAAATAAAGGGGATATTTTCCAAACAGATGGTATTTCTTTAAAATGTTAAAAAAAAAAAAAAAAAAAAAAAAAAAAAAAAAAAATATATATATATATATATATATATATATATATATATATATATATATATATATATATATATATATATATATATATATATATATATATTGTTTTTTAACAACTCAAACAAATCCTACTTTATCAAACCTGTTGTGACAAACTTTCATTGCACGTGAATATTTTCTACAGTCTGGATATTCCATACAATGGAACTTATATTTATAATAATAATAATTATAATAATAATACATCAAACTTACTTAGTGCTTTTTCAGACCCTCAAAGATGGTTTACAAAAAATAAGGAAAGGGCAGTTTGTACAGGTGATCCTGAGGATGATTGTAGTTCAGCAGTGAGCCTGGCTTTCTGAGGGGAAGTAGGAGTGAGTTCCAGTGGGAGTTGGGGTGGTAGTGCCATGGCAAAGGCTCAGTCCCCCATCGTCCGATGCTTTGTGTGGGTGATTGGTGTGAGAAGGTTGGTGTTATCAGAGCAGAAGCAGCAGGTGGAACAGTGTATATGAAGAGGACCAGAGAGGTGGGGAGGAGCCAGGTTACAGAGGGACTTGTAGGTAAGAAGAAGGAGTTTGTATTGAATATGTTATTGAATGGAGAGCCAGTAGAACTGTTGGAGCATGTCTTTGTTTGATATGTTATTTGGAGGAGTATGGAATTAGATTTGTTCCATAATCTCCAAGCAAAACTTTTTAAAACTCAAGCAAAAAACAACAAAGCTAAAACTTTCTAAAACTTAAGTAAAATAAATTATCTCAAAATCAAAAATGATCAATCATCATGAAAACTATTATGTTTTTATTTGGTTAATTCTCTCTTCGCTCTATTTTGGTTGCACTTCACCATCTTTAGTTTTGAGTCGCGACTTTTTGGTTTCATTTCTGACACCAAACCTTTCATGGGTGGGCTCTTTCAGAGGCGCATTCCGATTGGCTGGTGAGTTTTGGAGTAACACAGCTGTAGCCCAATGAGATGTACAAACACTTTCTTCGGAAGTTTAAGGAATTGAAAATTAAAACTATTTTCTGATTCTCTGACAAAGAATTGGAAAGTGTGGAATTGTTATTGTTTAATGGTCATTTTCTTTAATCATCAGCATTCATCTGTGCTGCTTAACCATAACAATGTAAACATCCTTAAAACCATGTCTGTTTTATCACTAAGTGTGCAGTTTGCATCAGTTTCTAGATACAAGTCTAGAGTATACTTTTAAGTTTTAACTACTGTGTGCTGAAAAGTGAAGGCTGAGTTAATGAGGATTCAGAAGTAAACAGTTAACTTTTGGGTTGTTTTTTTTCAGGAGAAGTGTGATAGAAGCAAGTTTAAGCAGGATGGGAGAAGATGTCATCTCATGTAAAAATGTAAAAATTAAGTAAAATGTGTGAAAGTAAACTAAATAAAAGTTAAATAAATCTGTTTACTAAGGGTTGTATGCCTTCAATCTTTGTTGCACAAATGGTAATGACTGAATGATTACAACAAAAACTGCCTTTGAGGCAAATCCAAGGTTTTTATTAGTGTCCTTAGCAAGGCCGGATTATCCAATGGGCATTATGGGCACAGGCCCAGGAGCCCACGGCTACTTTGGGGACCATGTATGGAAAACACCAGCAGTTTGGACATGAAACAAAATGTAAATAAAAGTCAGATAGTTACACCACAGTGTCTAGTGTATTGCTATTGGTACCATTGGCTGAGAGATGTTAGAAATGTCGTTTCACAGTGTATCATTCACAATTTTCACAATGTTGCGATGGGGAAGGGGGCCCCAGGAACACTCTGGGCCTAGGGTCCTTTGCACTTTTAATCCGGTCCTGGTCCTCAGTATACGTGGTTATTTAACTTTGCACAGTCATCACATTTGGATTTTTTGTGACTTTAGATTTGCTTCATACAATTTGTTAAGACAGTCAGATTTCAGGTGTGTCACATGCCATTTCAAGGCCTTGCCCTAATCCATAGCAGGTCTAGGAATTGAACATGGATGCAACCAGTGCAATTACAACAGTAAGACTGAAGCAAAGGCTGAACTAAAATCTCACGAAGCATTTTTTTTCCTGAATTATCTAGGTCATTGCAGATTTCTGGAAAAAACATTAGACATCAAAACACTTATTTTCTTTTTTTCTCTCTTTTTCTGACACCTCTGATCTCATATTTACATATTTGTATGCAGCATAATAAGTGTTCTTAACACAAAATCTGGAAGGAGTTGTTTCCATGGAGGAGGTGCACTTTAAAAAAGGCACAGAATGAAAAAAACACTTAACTGGAAGCTGAAAAGAAGCGTTAAAAAAGGGAGCAGATGGCACACACACTCACAAACAAAAAAATAAGTCAGGCAAACTAAATTATACGAAGATCAATGACTTATTCTGCACCTGTTTTTCAACATTTTCATTTAATTTTAGGTTTACAAAGAAAATTCTAAATTGGAACCAAACATACAAGTAAAAATTACATACTAAATTTAATGATTAAAGTTTTTGTTATTGGAACATTCACGCCCCTACCCGGTCCTTAAAGGGGTGCTATGATGGTATTTGGAGTTTTCTGAGCTTTCTACAGTGTTACAGTGTTGAATCCTCATCAGACATGTGAACAGCACTGTTTTTTATCACCTAAATGCATGTTTGAGTTTGAGTTGGAGTTCCAGCACGCTCTCCATTCGGTTTCCATGGTGACAAAAAACGCGTAGTTTTAGAGAGTTTTTTCTACTTTGAAATCCTTGTGACGTCCCGGGGGAAAAAAGTTCTGTGATTGGTTACCTTCTACTGGTTAACAAGGGCATGTATAAATACATCAGATGGGTGGAAAACGTCGGATAAAGTTATTTCCAACGATGGCTGGTGAGTTTACCAAAGAGAGACATCCTGCTGCATTCGTTGCTGTGGGTTGCTGTTTTCCACTTCGTTTTCAGGGTCTGATTCAGGTTCCAACATGTAGGGCTGTATGCTATGTGTTGACGTTGTATTTTGTTTTTTTATTGAGTTCATATTAGCCTAATCCTTCTGTTTATGAGACGTTACAATGATGGCCAAAGCAGGTGCGGTGTGTGCTCCCGATGTAGTGCAGTGGCGGGAGGCGGGGCTTAATGCGGAAGAGTCTCAATCCACTTGTTTTGCCCACAATCTGACAGCCTACGGAGAGGGTCGGTCTGAAGTAAATAAAGCGATTTGTGGCAATAACTTGATCAATCCCAGCCCTTCTGGTCTCAGAAATAAAAATAAATTAGCCTGAAATGCACATACACACTCAAAAATAGAGGTACCATCTTGTACCTAAAAAGGTACAAATGCTTGTCGCTGGGGGTGTACTCTTTTGATAGACATTTCTGTACCCTTCAGTTCTGGTCTATTTTTGTACCTTATCAAGTTCAACCTCACCTTATCAAGTCATGTTTTTTTTATGTTTTCACAGGATTAGGCCTGGTCCACTCCACTTAGCAATATTATCTTATCTTTAATCTAGAAATAATCTTCAAAAAATCAAAATACTGACCAGCCATACACTTAGTTTGCAGCATCTGACCTTCATTGTCTGGTGTAGTAAATGACTGTTAAGTAGTACTACTGTCATCACTCAACTCTGCTCCAGTTTGTAACATTACAGCCATTAACATTACATTTTTCAATGCTGCAGGTACCCTTATGGTCGAAATGGTAAAAATTTGTACTTTATGTCACTGTGAACCCTTTTTTGTACTCTGAAGGTGTGCTTCTGGTCTCTTAAAGACCAGTATTGTACTTTTGAGAGAACGTTTCTTTAAAATGTACCTATAGGTACAGAAATGTCCTTATCTTGTACCTCTATTTTTGAGAGTGTAATAGTTTCACTTTAAGAAAGTGTTTATGTGTGAAACTGGTCCCTGGTACAAAACAGGTTGGGGACACCTGCTTTATAGCATGTGAGAAGTCTTTGTAGATTGGCCTTAATTAAGTCTTTTAGGTATCAGGTGTGTTACAACAGGGAAACTCCTAACACTTGTCGGACTTTGGCCCTCGAGTGCTGGAGCTGCCTGCCCATGCTTTAAACGATGTACAACGGGCACAAAGGAAGTAAATTATCTATGGTTTCATGTAAATTAGTTACATTTCTTAAACTAAGTCAAAATGTAGAAATGGTTTCTGAAAAACTACTTTTCATGGTCCACTTGCATAAAAACAACCATTTGCTAAAACTTTAAGTTTAAGTTTTCTGCATCATCTTACCAGTGTCCCACACTGTCACGGTTTAGTTTTGTCTCACTCTTCCACTCAATGTTGCTTAAGTCATTGAAGTATGCAAACATTTATTCATTCACAGCCCTCATCAGGTCTTACTCCCTTCAGGTAGCAGTCTGGACTTGAATGGATCGTTGCAACACTTTCTTTTCTATTTCAGCCTGTTTTCCTGCTTTTGCATTCAATTTAATGTGAAAGCGTCTCCAAACTTTTAACTGACTGTGTAAATTATAAATAACACACCATTCATTCAGCTTTTTAAGTCAATTAAAATATTTGGAAAGCAATGTTTTCCCTGTAGATGAAGGTGGCTTCATTTGCGCAGATCATTTGGTCCAAATAAATAAAACTGTTCGAAATAATAGCAGGGCTTGCAAGAAAAGAAAATGTGGTGAGGATCTTCTTAGTCTCCCAACTGTGAAGGAAATCCTGATTAAAATGTTTGCTGTCTGGAATTCTTAACAGCGTGAAGCTGCTTCACTGTGTGCATTTAGTTTCAATGCTATTCTAAACGGATGAGGTCATCATAAAACCGTCTGATGGACAGAATGAGGGTAGTCCTGATGGTGCAAAAGGCAGAAAAAGTTTCTGGGAAGAGGAAAGGCCACTGGAGAGAAAAACATAGCCCTGGGAGTCCTGGAGGAGACAGACAGAACCACAGGGAAGACACAGTAACAGACAGCATCACTTTGCCAAAACCAAGCAGCCAGAGAGCTGCAGATATGAGCAATCTGGACACGCAGGGAAGGACTGTGCACAGGAGAAATGGTAGACTACAAAGTCAGTTGCACAATCTCAGCCCAAAGCCATATAGTCTAAGGAAAATTTCCTCCTCCTCATTCAACGATTTCTATAATTTGGCTTAGTTTTTGCTTTTATGATGACTGAAAAGATAATTGATCCTGAATTACTTTTAAAAACAATGAAAATTGCAAAATGAAGTTGGAGCATCTCATCATGGTTTCAAAGCTCCAGTAAATGCAGATATTTCTACAGTAACTGCAGGCAGGTCTGATGCCTGTGGGCATGTTTGCCCTGAAGTGCTGCTTTTACAGACTAGTATTTTGCTGAAATAATGCTCTCTTGGTATTGACGAGAATTCCTTTTGATGCATCATGTTTTCGCGAGACTGCAGCTTCACAGGCAAAATGGAAAAAAAAAAAAGAAATCTGCTGTTTTTAAGCTATAAAAAATGACTGCCACAATAAGTGACTTTAATTTAGCTCAATAATGTGCCAGGACTTTCTGTTGTCTTTATTTCTGTAATGATGCACCCCATTGAGCATTGAGGGTCTGTTTATTCTGAACACAAAAAGCAAATTAACCTAAGTGTTGATTTTATTTGTTTAAATGATCCCCCATTAGCTGTTGCCAGGGCAACAAATGGCCTCCACACATAGAGCTACAATACATAAGATTCCATCCAACTGTCATCAATCATGATACAATTGTATACACTCATGACTCAAACGGCTTCCCTCCCTGTATTACCACCTTTGTTTATATAAAAAAAAACGTCCTGGTTTCCATGTTAAGGATTCTTTACATTTGGACAGCAGCCATATGATTGCTTAAACCATTTTGTAATTAGCATATTACTGATTTGTTGACTAAATCGGAGGTCTTTATTTTTCTTTTAGTTAACGTGGATTTGCATGTGACAGATTTTGCTGATCTTTTCACATTTTGTTATATTTATATTTTATATTTTTTACATTTCTTTTCTCAAGGCAGATGTTTCCTGCTGTCTTCATTTTAAGACAGTTCCCTTGGAAAAGCAAACACACTGTAACGCCCACATGGTTCTGCAAGCAACAACCCTGACCATTGTCATGCTTTACTGTGACAGAGCTCTGTAGGAGATGCATGCTGGGTGCAAAAGGTAGAAATGGGATTTCGGAGGATGGAAATGCTGGTGAAACTTTTTTTTTTTTTGCACCAGAAAGTGACATTTATATCTTGGTTTAAAAAAAGATGTGAAATTCACTACATACACTACACTCTGACTGTTGTTTGTTTATACCCTTAAACATGTTTATTAAATCCATACCATAAAATGTCGCCACTGAAAGTGGTATTAGGGAAACAGGCATCAAATCAGCAATTCTATATTAGACCAGAGGTCAAACTCAAATCCAGGATTTATCAAGCCAAAAAGTCCAAACACTCAGGCTTGAGTGGTGGTTAGATGGAACAACTGTTCTTTCTTCTCACAATCACGAGCGGTTGCATATTCTCTCAATGCAGTTGTAATCCTTATATGATCACATTTTGAGTAAAGACTTTGAAATTTGGTTATATGTATGTTTTAATATTTGATCTTAGGACTGCAATGTGGTATAGTGGTCGGCACTGCCACTCCTTTGTTTTGAACCTTAGCTGGGGCCCCATAGTTTGCATGTTCCCCCGGTGTTCTCCTGGGCTCTCATTGGGTACTCCAGAGGACTAGAAAACATGCATGTTATCTGTAACTGTGAGGGTGTCAGTGGTTGTTTGTCTCTGTTGGCCCTCTGGTAGATTGGTGATTTGTCCAAGGTAAACCCTGCCTTTCACCTGATGGCAGCTGGTAATGAGTCTAACCCTTTTACACTTCTACAGTGGGATATGGATAAATAGAAAATACATGGACAGATAGAGTCAAATTGTCTGTCTTAACTACAATTCTGTTTTTCTCAGACTTGATGAAGTTCTTGTCTTTTATTCCAGGAGTGGAGCTAGAAATCTAGACAAAAATCCCAGTTTCCACTTCTGATAAATGTGCTATTGAAAAAAAAAAGCAAAGAAACATATTTACCAACACACATAGATCTCCAATCTGAAGTCAAATTGTAAGTGGTGTCAGAATTAGTTGTCCTTTAAACATATTTATATTAGGGTCCTCATTTCCAGAATAAACTCTGTCCTTGTCCAAATGCTGCTATTAATGCTAGGAAATGCTAATAACCTAGCATCTTTAATCAGGCTACGTTGAAGACATAGCCCTACATAAGTTTTTAAAATATTGTGGGGAAATTTAGCGATTACACATCAACTCCGTTTAAACTACATATTTACTTTTGAATGGAAAATCAACCATGAAGACTACTCAAAAAGTACTTCAGTATGTAATTTACAATTTACTTATGCCTGACAAAGCTAAAAGGGGACGTGTAATGTAAACAGATGGATAACAAAGCTAAATTTTTTATAATAAAGCAAGCTTTGGCATAAAAATGTAAACAAACACATCCCATTATCAGTCTTATTTTGAAAACGGGAGATTTTTCTGACTCTCTTGTAAAGAGAAAGGACACAGGTTTCCCCTTTAAACCCTTATACATGAAAAGTGGTAAAAGTACATTTGTTTGTTTCATCTCAGCAACAACCAATTTATAGCTCTGTGAATATTTTTGCAAATATATTCACTCATATGTCCAGATTATTGATGTAAAGATTACTGTAAAGATCACCTCAGCTATCACAGCAGTGTATGTAAGTGTGTGATAGGAGCACAGTCATTTCATTTCTGAGTATATGGTCCCTTTGATAAAGTCTTGCACATTCTCTGGTCACCCAATATTTAAAAGTCAGGCTTGCTCAGCCACAGTTTTTTTTTTTTTTTTCCCCAAAACTTCAAAAGCAAAAGTGAAAACAACTGCATGAATATATATCACCATACCCCATGGAATTCCTTTTCTATCTGCAGCTCCTGTATGATTTACCATTGTGCTTCAACACAAATGATACCGTTTCCACTACAATGGATTTTGTTCTTTTTTTAAGAGGGAAAAAAAAGAAAAACCTCCATCTGTACAAAGTCAAAATATGCAGTGTGTATCATTCACAGAAAACCTGCTTGATCTTTGAGTTCATTTCTGTAGCGGCAACGATTAGGCAGCTGTGAGCGAGTTCCAAACTTCACATCTGCCTTGTTGGTTCATTTCTTTGAAGACACAGTATGCCTGCCTCTACAAACTGGGGTTTTAATGTAACGCTGAACGTTGGCCAGTTAACATTTACAGTGAGCAGAACAGTTGGTCGTTTTTCATCCTTCTTTTCAGCTCTAAATGAGCACAGCAGACTTTTTACAAGCTTTAATTTAGTCAGCAGAGGGATGCTTAGCCTTAATTCGGCAATGGTAACTTCATGCTCTTTTTTTTTTGTTTGTTTGTTTTTTAATTTGATCATTTTACGTCTTTTAGCTAAACCAAGCAGCAACCTCCAGCAGTTAAAAGTGAAGCCTCAGTGGAAGTGCTAAAAATCGCAGCTCACCCCTCATCCACTAGGGGCTCCAAAACAGAGCAAATCCCCATTGAGCACTATGTTAAAGAAGTTCACAGCAGGAAGAAACACGTTTACAGCCTGGTGCAAAAAACATTTTAGGTTTAATAGATCATGACCACTGTGGGGGGGAGTGATTTTGTTTTTTGTTGTTTTTTTTATTTTTTATTTTGTTTATAACTCATCCATTTATATCCAATTTCTGCTTAATTAGGGTCGTCTTTTGATTCACAGGTCTTTTGCTGCAAGAAGGCAGAGTGGAGCACAACAATGGTTATTAGCCAGTTAAAAGCATGACCCAGCTTCTGCCTGCATACCTCTGTTAGCTGCTTAGCTCCTGTTAGCTCACGGATGGCTTGGTTAGCTCTTAGCTACAGGCAGGTTGAGGTTCATAGATGTAAAACACCCACCCCCTCACTTACAACCCCCCTCTCATCTCTACCTCTTTGCCACTTTTGTATCTTACGAGAGTGACAGCACACAGGTTGCTGCCAAGATGGCGACAATGGGAACCACCCAAAGAGCTTCAGTTCAACACTTCAGAAACCGATGGGTGACATCACAGAGGCTTCCTCCATCTTTTATACCATTTATGAACTAAACTTACTAGAATATTTGCAAAAAATCTGTGTGACAAATCTGAATTGGGTTTATGTCTAAATATATACAATATATTAATGTTTTTTATGTGTACTGTACCAATCAAAGGGTTTGACACATTTTCCCATTGGATTTAATGGGAAGGTGTGTCCAAACCAGACAGGTATTGTAGATCATTATCCCATTCTTCAGTAGGATCAGTCATTGATCAGTCATTTACGGCTAGTGTTTATCAGTTTGAAGGACTAACACGCCACTAAATCACATCCACATGAGAGTTCACGTGTCAGTTGCTTTCCTTTTTTTTTCTTTTAACCACTTTCTGTTTTCCTACCTCTTCTGTCATCAGAGGCAGGTGTGTGGACAATGTTTTGGCACCTCTGGGAAACATATATCTTGCTCACCATCCAAGCCACGTGTGGGGGCATTATTCTGCAGTGGCCTTGTCATCTCTGGCCTCCCATGGGCTGCTCTTCCTGGCTGGGACAGGTTGGTAGCAGTGAATGCCAACAAACCTTATCACCTTTCACTGTCATCTGCACTGAAGTTGACTGTTTGCCCAATGACAGATTGTTATCATAAGTGGCATCACTGCAGTGTGCCCATGGAGCAGCTATGCGAACAATCCTTTTATCTGAGACAAGATAACATCAATAGTTGCAAGTTTGTTTCTGTCAGGCAAATGAGGTTTTGTCATATTTCCTTTGAACATTTCCTCACATTTTTTTTTTTTTTTTATATCTAAACGGTTTTGTGATCAAATAAATGACTGGATTTATAGGAAATATCAGTGTCACAAAGTTCTCTTCTTTTAAAAAGGAAAAAGAAATCCATGTTATTACTAAACATCTGAAGTGTTTGGTGTGTGACACATTTCCAATAACAGACTGTGTCTGTCTTGCAAAAATCTTTGTAGGTCTTGTGTTGCTTTGCTCAGGCCTCTTCAGATATTTCCCTTCATTTTTCTGCACTCCTAACAGCGAAAAGCCAGAACAATTTCCAGATCAAAGTAACCGAGGTGAGCTGCATCTCATGAGACGCACAATGAGTCTCATATTAACTCTTTGCAAATACATACTTACACTGCATGGATGCTATTCCCTTTGAGTTGTCACAACGTATTAACACAGTTGATGAATTCATCACCTCTGAAGTCTTAAGTCAGAACAGATTTGCATGAAATAATTACTAAGTTTAGCTTCATGTAAATGTGAAGCTGTCCGGCGCTAAGCTCCACAAAGCAAACTGACTGAAGACCAAAACAAAGTTTGCAGTCTTGGTTTTGTGGGTACACCTACAGCCCCGAGTGACTCTGCTTGTTTGTACTTGACAGATGTGAAGCAGAAAGGGTCAAATGGACACCCATGGTATAACAGCAAAAAGGTCAGACCAGAGTGGAAAGAGGCACAGTCGGGTGCAATGATGCTATGCATTGTGTGTGTTATTATTTGCTGTCCTTCCATCTTATTTCCATGTTTATTAGTTTGTTGTGACAGGCTGATGATGTTGTACAGGGCAACCTCCTCTCCAGACCCACAGGAAAATGCCTGCCTGACGTGGACCATCTGGCATCTTATCATTATTCAGAGCAACCCCACCCCCACCCCCGCCTCAGACCCTCGGGACAGAGGCTGCCTGTCATGTACCATGGACCAATATGAAACTATGAAACAAAACAATGATGGAAAGGCTATTTTAGTAAATAAAAGCAGAATGTTTGTGCAAAATAAATAAATGAAAACATTCATATTTTGATTAAATGCCTTTACCCTGTTTTGCCTCTACAGCCTGGAAAGGAAGTGATTATAAAACTTAGCTGAGGTACTTCTTTTTCTTTTCCTGTAACAGGATTTGGACTGGAACGGCGGCCATCATCCAGCTTTAAAGTTTGACTTATGCTGCATGCTTATCATCAAGCTTGGCTCTTTTTTTTTTTTTTTTTTTTTTTTTTTTTGTCTTAAAGCGCAAGTAGATCACAGATGAACTTTCTCCGTCCACATTTCTCCAAGTTTGCCAATTAGATATTCTGTGCACTTCTCCAACTCTCAGGCATACAAACTTTAATGCTGACTGGATCACTTTCAGGGAAAATGTGTCATTGTGAGTATGTAACCCAGGGATTAGGACCTTATATCAAAGTGTGTATGGTTCATGGGCAAATAAATATTTTACATGGGGCGGGAAATGAACACCCCTCCTAGGAGAAAGGAAGGAAGAGAACAAAACTGACACCAAAAAGGAAAACAAAAAGTGTGAAGGCTGTCAGATCAATACAGAGTTCTTGCGGTATGTGAGACAAGGCAACGCTTCAATCAAATGCTATTTTGCAAATATACAGAAAATGGGGCAGAGAAAAGATTGATTGCAGGAGACTTTAAATGTGAAACTACAAGGAACCCACTCTCTTCCAAAACCTCCATGTTTCAGATTGCTAAACCTTTTTGGAGTCTGCAAAATGTCACTTGCTCTTATACATGGCCAAAATGGCAAAAAGTGGAACTACCAGCACCAGATAATAAGACTTCCAATGTTTAAGAGTGCCAATAAAAATTCTAGCTCAACATCACCTCCTAAACCTGAGGGGAGTTTATGGAAAATTATTTTTTTTTCAGGCAGTGCTGCAGGATATCTGCAGCAATCTTAGTCATTATCTTTATGTGGGGAAATGCTCCTATCTATCCAAAAACTCTACTGTTTTACATTGGAAATATTGGAAAGATGACCAAAAAATAACCTGATCCCACACTGGCGTGAATTAAACCAAAGTGAGATCATTATGGCCCTTCTTAAATGAGAAAAATTATTATATCTGGGAGGCTTCATTAGTCTAAATTTAATCATAAGCAAGTCATTGGAGAAGAAACTGCAATTTTAGTTGCTCAGCAACAAAGACAACTGCTTGTTCTCTTTGATTTCTTGCATTTCTCCAATTTCTACCATTTTCAGCTGTGCTCTGCATTAAAGTGATAGGATAAAGGTTTGTATGATCAGGCTTGTAGTCTGCAGAGTTACAAAGCAAGCACCAGGAGGGCAGAAAATCCAGTTTTTATTCATCCAATTTCAGCTCATCCCCATCATTATCTTTACAGAAATATATCAATTTACTTTGCAGAACAGATGCAGTCAGAACCAAAGTTCATGCGCTGATTGGCAAACTGACCATCTGTTGTAGTTTATAATAACTGTACTCATGAAAGGATGCTGTCGCACTGTAACTGTTTGTTTGGTTTTGTACTGTTTTCCAGTTAGATTTCAGATGTAATCTGGAGAAACTACAGCATGTTTTTTGACATATAGATTAATATTAAAACCAATGCAAACCAATCAGGTTCATTACAGCGACTGCTAGAAAAGAGGTAGCAAGTGAGAGATTAAAGCACAATCAATGGCCTGCTTCCAGTGTCCTTTTTACACAGACAGGTTAATGGTGTTCGGAGGGAGACCAGCATTAGTTCCCTCATTAAAGACTGACCTACACTGATTTATCTGGACTGTGAGTGGGGTTGACAAAGCAGCAAGATTCAGAAAGGGATTAATGTCTTGGTCAATAATGTTTTGACCTGAGGGTGGGGGAGGTCTGATCCAAACCATCGTAGGTTTGGTTTACAATCTTAAAGATCTTCTTTATCTTGTGCTTTGAGCTTCAGAAAACCTGAATGTTAGCTTTGGCTTCTGGTCAGTCAACTCGCTACAGATGCCAGGTATGTATGCTTTTGAGCCAGACAGAGATAGGAAGGATACTCATGGCGAATGTTGTCAGATTACCAAACGGACATTTAAAATCCATGAAAAGCCAAGAGCAGCAGCTTCCAATCACTGTTTGGGATGCAGACTCCGTCTTTACTTTTAAGACTAGATCAAAGCTTTCCTTTTTAAAAAAAAAAGCTTATAATCATACTTAACTAGGTGTGAGTTTACTTGCTGCAGTTTTGTGATCAGTAAGCTTTTATCTAGTTTTATTATGTTACATTTTTGCTTTTAATTCATTATATTGTTATACTCTCTTTACAAATAAATTCTTGTTATTATTCATTTTGTTGTGAACTGTTTTTGTTATATTTATTGTATTTGTTAAACTGCTTACACAGTTTATGAAGCACTTTGAATTGCAGCTGTGCTTGAAAGGTGCTATAAAAATAAGACTACTTACAAACAATCAGCTTTGGTGGCAAAAGCTATCTATCTAACTAGCTAGCTAGCTAGCTAGATAGCTAGCTAGCTAGCTAGCTAGCTAGATAGATAGATAGATAGATAGATAGATAGATAGATAGATAGATAGATAGATAGATAGATCAAAATTTTTGTTTGTTTTCTGCTTCACAACCCATCACTGTATTGATTTGAGTTCTTCTCAGAGCTCTTATGAATCCTAAATTACAGATGATGGGGGCATGCAGTAACACAAATAGGGAAAAGGGTGGCACGTAAACTACCAAATGAAACAGGGAGGAATAGATTTTTAGGAAAAAATAAGCTGATTATTACGGCTAAAGTAGTCTTGCTATAACTAAGTTCTGTAATAGCAAAAATGAAATGATATATTTTCCTCAACAGTTTTCCAGTGAAGATGATCCTACATTGTATAGTCACTGTGTCACAATCAGCCTTGCTTCCTCCAGCATTGCTGCTTGCCACACCCCTAATCAGTTCACTGCTCTCACTTGCCTCTGCCACCTGTTCACAATCCCCATCAGTTCAGCCTGCGCATATATGCAGCCTCCACCATTCACTCACTGCCAGATTGTCATTGCTCTCATGCCTGACCTTCCAGCACTCCGACCACAATTGCCTGCCCGTTACCGACCTGATCCGTCCCCGACTTCCGCTTCCTGCCTTGCCCTTGGAGCCTGCTCCCCAGTGGTTACTGGGTTTCTGTCCTGGAGGACCCCCAACCGTGAGTTGTGGATCTTCACTCACCTTGTTGTGCTAGGTGTCTACTCTGTCGGCCCAGAGGAAAGTTGCTCTGCTCTGCTCATTGGGAACCAGAGTTCAACTCCAGCACCGAACCTCACCAAGTGGCTAAAATAAAGACTGTTAACCTGCCCAAATCTCTTGTGCTGCTTTTGGGTCCTTTCTCCGATCATTTCACACTGCTGCGAAACAACTTTCATGTTACTGATAACAAAAAAAAAAACTTTAGTAAAAACCACCTGCAATTTTTTTACTATTATTAGCAGTTTGACGTCAGTCGTTATGGCTGGTGGTTTCACGAAATGTACATAATATCCATGCACTGTATAAAGTTTGGACAGTTGGACAGAAATGTTATCATCCAGTATCATTCAAATGGAAAAGTGATGCAAATTATTTCAAGTTGATTCAATTTGGATATCAGAAATTTAGTGATCGGTTTAAAGTCACATTAATATGATGAAACTTGTCATTTTGACAGATCTATTTTGTACTTGACCAATTAGTATTTTGTAAACCTTGTATCCAGTAAACATCTGTACTCTATCTAAATTCTGCCATTTAATGCTTCCTTTCTTTTTAAATTACAGCAGTCCAAAGACACAGAAATCAGGTTGACAGGATACTATAAACTGGATGTGAATGTTAGTTGTCAGTGTTGCTGTGTTAGCCTGGTGATGCAGTGCACCTGTCCAGTGTGTTCCCTGCCTCTCACCTCGATGCATCCGAAACCTGGAACAATCAGCAAGATAAAGCAGCTAAAGAAAACAGGTGTAATGGATGACTGTTTAACATTAACATGGAACAACGCTTCACTCTTCAGTCTATGTTTTACAAAGCAGAAGGAAAGACGTTGCTGTAAGTTTCGAGTTACGAGCAAATGAAATCAGATTTGGAATAAGATCAAACTGCCTGAGGCTTGAAAGCTTGAACTCAGCTTACTGCTTATATTTGTACTGTCATCCCCCTCCAGCAGTACACATTATGGCACTAAAACTGCAAGCTGATTAACAACTGAAAATGCAAATAAGCCAGTATTTGGATATGAAATAGGCCGTCCATGTTAGATTTCCTGCTTATAATGAGAGATGAGTTTGCACTTTTCAGTGTAAATCTTTTAAACGGGCAGTAGAAAGACTTCTCTATAAAGGTCCTTGATATCATGAAATATCCTCTTCTCCGTTGTCCGCCTCCACCTGTCTCTGGCAAAAAAAGCAGGTGTTCCAGATTTGTGCAAGTGGGGGAAAATTGACCCGTCCTCAACCTGGTGCTATGCATGATTGATGTTTTAACAGAGAGAGCAGAGTTCAGAGCAAAAGCAGGTCACAGGAGAACATCAAAGTAGTTCCAGCTCAGTAGAAGTTTGCTCTTCATCGTTTTACTATGTTTGAACTCAGTCCCAAAGCAAAATATATAAACTGTGCAGCTTGAGAGATTTTAAAGACTTTCTTCACTTATAGTCGCTCCCAAACTTCTTCTTCTTCTTTAGAGTCACTTGCCTCACATCTATGTAGACAAATCTGGAGGGAGAAGGGCCTGGCAAGAGGAGACACACACCTAAAAGGTCACGCTTTGGAATTTTTTGGAACAAATGTCACAATTAGAAGTTTAACAGATAACCTGAAGATTAGCTGTGCCTGGAGGAGAACACCTGCAGATAAAATATTTATTTGAATACGGGGGATTTGATGCAACACCAGAAAAAAATGGCTCAAAGAAACACTCATGATCCACAAGCCTGCCAGTTGGACCTTTCTTCATCCAAAAGGCATTTTATTATCTGACAAGTCAACAACACCTGTGATATAATGAAGCTGCAAGAGTAAAAATAAATAGAATTCTCATTTCAGGACTTTTCAGTTTATTTTGTTGATAGTGAAAGTTGCCAGATCATCGTGTATGGACTCATCTTCCTCTGAACTTCTTTCTTCTATCTGTCATTTGAGATATAACGCAAGTTAATGTCAGCTCTTGAGCCAGAGCTTCTGTCGGTGTGTGTGTGTGTGTGTGTGTGTGTGTGTGTGTGTGTGTGTGTGTGTGTGTGTGTGTGTGTGTGTGTGGTTTAACATATAAAACTCAAAGTTCTCATGAAAACTCCATTGCAGTCTGTTGGCTCAATCTGGTGACAGGAATCTTCCTTTGTTATGAACCCACTTTTATGTTATTGTATGTTTTCTATGTTCAATAACATACAACTGATTTGTATCTTTACAATATATGCATAAGACTGTTTATACATTTCCTGAAAGTTGTTCGGTATTAGGAGGTGAGAGGAGTGAGAGGAAACACCCTGGGCATGTCACCTCCCAAGTAATGGGAGGCGTGTGAACATGGCAGCAGGGATTGTGAAAACATAAGATTACATAGCAACATGAAAGTGCTTGTATTTACAGCAGAAGACTCTGGATGGTATTGTAAATGTCTGACAATTTAATGGACAGTTTAACTTGAGGAAAAAAAACACACACACACTCAAAACACAACCTTTTTATCTTTTTTAGTTTCAAAATATGTAGACATGAGATACAAAGGAAGATATCTTACTGTACACACACACACACACACACACACCTCACCATATGGGTTGTGATTATAGGCCTCAGTTATGAAAGAAATGGAAACATAACATTTCTACATGCTGGGATGAATGCTTCAGGTGAAAATTTGAATTTTATGGGCAGGTGTGTACAAGCTTTACATTCAGTGTAAAAAAAAAAATAGGAACAATAATCACAAAAGCCCAAATTTGCATATTTACATCCATCTAGGTTTTGGTTCAGGTTTCTCTTTTTAAACACTTTGGTGTCGGTTTTCTTCTTCGATTGGCAGGAATGTTCTTTACCAAACTTTTATGCAAATATTATGGCCTTAAATACACAGGTTACTGTCACAGGTGTGTTCGCATAATTATATGGCACAATGAAGTCATTGGCTGCCAGCCATTCTTAGAGCAAGTGTCTTTGGCAGCCAGTGAGTTAAGGGACATAAAGCGAACATCTGTTTCAAACATTTCCATATGTCTCCGCTCTCATATTTTTCTGAGGGATAGTTAAGTTAGTTCATATGCTGGTGGACAGTTCACTTGAACGTTTTGACACTAGTTGCTTGCTGTTAGAGCTACTTACCACAATAAAGCTGTTTACTACCACTGAACATTAGACGAAGTAGAGAAAAAAAAAACATTTGTTCATTTTATTTTTTTATTTATTGTTCTTTACTTCTTCCGTCTGTTTCAGGTACTTTTTTTTTGGTCAATTTCTGCACCTTCCTCTTCATGTTCCCTTTGTTCTTCTCTGGTTTGCTCCTTTAAACAAACCAATGCACCAATGAACCAATGAAATGCGCATAAGCAGGAAATGGACCAAACTGTCTGTCCATCTGCATGTCCGTCTTTCTACTAAAAAGACAAAAACAAAAATAAACCATATTTTGCAATCTAGTGTAGTGTAATGTTGCTCTCTCCCAGGAGAGTTGCCTATGACTCAACAGCAGACTGATCTCTTCCTGCAGTAACTCATCTCCCTTGTGATTTCCTACAAAACTTTCCTGCAGCGAGACTTCACATGATGAGCTGAATTTATCAGATAAATATAACCAGCAGTTCAACTTTCCCACATGACTTTTTCCCTTTACATTGCAGCTGTTGTTGGTGTTTGGTCAGTGCTTTCACTCTAAATAGGTCAAACTGAATTCTCTAACTTATTGATGTACATACATATATATATATATATACATATATATATACATATATACATATATATATATATATATATATATATATATATACATATATATATATATATATATATATATATATATATATATATATATATATATATATATATATACATATATATATATATATACATATATATATATATATATAATATATAGCCCTGCGATGGACTGGCGAGCTGTCCAGAGTGTACCCTGCCTGTCACCAAAAGCCAGCTGGGATAGGCTCCAGCTTCCCCGCGACCCTGAATTGGAATAAGCGGTTCGGAAAATGAATGAATATATATATATATATATATATATAAATATATATATATATATATATATATATATATATATATCTCCGGGTACTCCGGCTTCCTCCCACCATCCAAAGACATGCATGATAGGTTAATTGGTTACTCTAAATTGCCCCTAGGAGTGAGTGTGAGTGTGGTTGTTTGTCTCTCTGTGTGGCCCTGCGATGGACTGGCGAGCTGTCCAGGGTGTACCCTGCCTGTCGCCCAAAGCCAGCTGGGATAGGCTCCAGCTTCCCCGCGACCCTGAATTGGAATAAGCGGTTCGGAAAAGAAGAAGAAGAAGAAGAAAGTATATATATATATATATATATATATATATATATATATATATATATATATATATATATATGCACTACTAGTCAAAAGTTTTAGAACACCCCAATTTTTCAAGTTATTTCTTGAAACTTGTGCAGTTTAATGTCTCATTGTATTCTGAAATTAAAGCATAGTACTAACAATCAAAAATGAGAGTACAGAATCAATTCATAAAACAAAATTTATTTTAAACTTTTGACTCATCAAAGTAGCCACCATTGGCAGATATAACAGCTGAACACACTCGTGGCATTCTTTCAACAATAGAAATAAAATATTCTTCAGAAAGTTCTTCCCACATTTGTTGCAGAAGTTCCCACAAATGTGTAGCACTTGTAGGTTGCTTTGCTTTCGTCCCAAACCAGCTCGATGGGGTTTAAGTCTGGAGAGTGTGCTGGCCACTCCATGTTTTCAAGTTTACCATCTTGCTCTTTTTTCTTCAGATAGTTCTGGCATAGCTTGGACTTGTGCTTTGGGTCATTATCTTGCTGTAGAATGAACCCCTGACCAAGTAGACGCATTCCAGAGGGTATTGCGTGGTGCTGCAGAATGCTGTGGTAGCCATTTTGGTTCAGGGTGCCACACACTCTGTACAAGTCACCAACCCTGGATCCAGCAAAACAGCCCCAGACCATCAGACTTCCTCCCCCATGTTTGACAGTTGATGCCACACACTGTGGAACCATCCTTTCGCCTACTCGACGGCTCACAAAGATCCTGCATGATGAACCAAAGATTTCAAATTTTGATTCATCAGTCCATAATTCCTTCTTCCAGTCTTCAGTCGTCCAATTGGAATGTTTTCTTGCCCAGGCAAGCCTCTTCTTCTTATTTTGACATCTTAGCAAAGGTTTTCTTGCTGCAATTCGTCCTGTTAAACCTGCAGCTCGAAGTCTTCTCTTCACAGTTGAAACTGAGACTTGTTTAGTACGACCATCATTAAGTTGTGCTTGAAGCTGTTGTGCTGTGAGCCGCCTATCACGCAAGCTGTTAACTCTCAGAAACTTGTCCTCAGACTGACTTGTGACTTTGGGTCTGCCAGACCTTTTCCTGTCAGAGTTTGCCCCAGTTTCTGACTGCCTTTTGATGGTGTAGGAAACTGTACTCACTGACACCTTGACTTTCTTTGCAATTTCTCTGTAGGAAAAGTCTATATTTTTAAGTGTTACTATGGTCTGTCTTTCTTCTAGTTTTAATTGCCTTTTTCTTGCCATTTTTGCAGCAAAAACCACTTTCTGCAGTGCAAAACTGTTCAACTGATGCTCATCAGGTTATGGTACCAAAATGTGTTCAAACACAGCTTTTATGCAGACAGACAGGGTTGTAAGTAATCTAGCAAAGTTGGAACACCTGTAAGAATGATTAGCATTAGATTTAAAGGAGCAATCACCTTTTATTGCTGCAGGAAAGCTTTAAATAATTTGGAATAACTTTTTGCATAATACTGAAATGTACATCATTTTTTAATTTTGGGTAACCTTTTTTTTTTTTTTGTAATCAGGCAGTTTACCAGTTACTTTTGTACCATTTGAAGCCATTTGTTGGATTTAGATGACTTGAATTATGATAAATTAGTGAAAAAATTGAGGTGTTCTAAAACTTTTGACCGGTAGTGTGTATGTATATATATATATATATATATATATATATATATATATATATATATATATATATATATATATATGTATATATATATATACATATATATACATATATATACATATATATATATATATATGTGTATATATGTATATATATATATATATGTATATATATATATACATATATATACATATATACATATATATATATATATATATATATATATATATATATATATATATATATATTGATATATATATATATATATATATATATATATATATATATATATATATATATATATATATATATATTGATATATATATAGATTATTCAGAGCACATATCACCATAAGTAGCTGTCATAATTCAATTAACAAGACTTATTATTTCACAAATGCAGAAATGACCAATTATTTACGTGTATTAATGTATAAACATGTGTAACAATATGTATAAATAAAATAAACCTTGTTTATATTTCTTGATGCAGCTGATGCAACAGCCTCATTTATCAGTCCCTGAAATCTGCCTTGCACCTTTCCAATAAAGATAAATAAAAAAATAGATAGGTGATATTCTCTTTTTCTTATATATCATACACAATTTGCTTCCAAATCAGGATGGTGCATGTGTGGTTTTAAAATAAACGTTGGACCAAGTTAAAAAATGTTTTAAAAAATTACACCTGGACAACAAGCAAGCAAGGTAAAGCATCTTCAGCTGACTTTTACCTTCAACCGAACACACACTGATTTTCACACCATTACAGTTCTGTAATTTCAACCAAAAAATTGATTACTTGTAAATATTGGAGATGATTCAACAAATCCAGTTTAATTGAAAACAAATGACTTGCATGACATGCATATGTCTCAGTTCTACATGCATTTTCTGGATTTCCGTATAATTAATTCAGATTTAACAAATGGTTTAATTTCCCTTTATAATTTACCTTCATCTATAAACTATCACTTCAAAAGACATCACAATGCATCTGTGTAATCAGATCATTCGGAGTCAATGGTAATGAAAGCTACAAGTTGCATATTTGTGTTCTTGCTGTAAAACATTATTCATCAGTAGTTTTATTACCAAAAAAGTTCATATTTTCTTCTCTGCAGAGCCTTAATCAAAGCCTTTGTGTGGAGTTGAATGTTAGTATTGAGGGGAAGACATCTCACTGGGTGACGGACAGACAGACATGTTGTCATTACTGTTTCTATGACAAGGAGTAGTTACTCTTTTTGTTTAAAATTTGAGCCTTCCCTGAAGCCCGTGACCTGTGTGGGACTATCAAAAAGCCCAAATCCTAATTCATATCAGCGCTGTCAGCTGAGTGAGCAGTGGAGGGTGTGGGATGGATTTGACATCTCTTGTCATTCTTGCACTGTGCTGACGTGTATTCCTGACATGGTTGTCAGGTCAGATTGGTCTGTGGGTTTTATTTGAGACAGACATGGCCAACTTACAAAAAAGAAAAAGGAAAAAAAAAAAAAAGGTGAATGAAAGTTGAAGTGACGTCGAAGGTAAAAGTTTTCTGTTTTTTTAAACATAAACAAAGGAACCTAAATAGAAAACATACTGCATGTATTTTGCCATTGGCATTGGCGTCAGGAGTTTTCACATTGGTTTTAATTTAATGAAGACAACTGAGGGAAAAAGATAGACAAAGTGTGTCACAACCACACATTCTCATTGTTTTCTCTCTCCACAGATTCACACACGCCACCTCCAGTCTTAATCAGACTGCTAATCAGCCAATGCACCAGACCAGTCAAACAAACGTTTATCTATCCTCAGGGTACAGACTTGAACTTAATGAGTCATCTAATCAGGTGAAGAGGACTATGTGATTAAATCAATCATTTTATCCCACCCAGCACCTCTATGTGAACCCTATACAGCAAGTTAAAAGTTACCTCTTCACAGCATCTTGTTTTCCCATGCTCTGTTAATCAATCACAGCCATACTATTCTAACTCGCATGTGGCTGTCAGGGATCCTTTACTGAACCACTTTACTGTAGATATCTAATTTCTATTGCAGTCATTTGTTAAAATGTATACAACTATAGTTTTGTTGTAAAGAAAATGTCTAGAAAACATTAAACTTTGAATTCATAGGTGACTGGTCGTTATATTGTTCCATAAATGGGTTAAAACCTATTACTTATTTACCCATTAGAACAAGGATGTCAAACTCCAGTCCTTGAGGGCTGAAGTCCAGCAGGTGTCTGCTGTTTTCCTGCCCCAACACACTTGATTCAAAACAAATTGATCCAACAGCACAATGTCAGCATCCATTTTCTGTGTCTGTGTCTAGCTGTGTTTCCATTATTCCTGGAATTGCACAAAGGCTAAATATTGCTATAAAAAGAACATTAATGGAAAATCTAATATTGCTAAACAAAACAAAAAAAACAAAAACAAAAAAACTGGAAACACATTTTTTGCTTTTGCGTGTTCCTGGACGTGACACAGGGATCATTTGACTAGCTAATTTCAGGTAAAAATGGTGTGGTATGGAAGAAACCAGAGTGATTTTCAGAGTTTTACAACAAATTACATCAACCTACATCTTTACAATGAAGGAAATGAGATAGAAAGGTTTCAAATCCAGCTCTCTGCAGCAAGTAAAAAAAAAAAAAAAAATTTAAAAATAACACAAAGTGGCTACCTCTCATCGGCTGGATGAGATTTCACTATAGTACATTACATATGGTAATGCCCTGAACACTGTTCAATGGAAACAACTGCGATCTGTCCAGGTTGTACCCTTTCTCTCGCCTGCTAATAGCTGGGATCCAGCTTCCCCAAAACTCTGAAATGGAAAAAGCAGAAAAGCTAAATGATTGAATTATGTTATTCACGTTTTTGAGAAATGGCTGGACTACAACATTATGACTTTTCATTACAAAGTTCTTTTTTTTTTTTCAGAAAACAACCTTACTGCAATATTTTTGAACAATTACCTAAAGGTTAAAATGTCGTTAAAATGTTGTAGCCATATTAAAAAAAAAGAATTATGATTAAAGAGTTGCTGACGTTTGTTTACCTTAAGATAGTGGTGGCACTACCTGCAAACAGCAGCAATACAATCAAGATAAAAGCTGTTTTTGGAACTAAAGGTTAAGTTATATGTTAGCTGTGAGGGTTTGGCCTGTATTGGTGAAAAAAGACTTCATTTATCTCCCTGTTTTACTGCTCAAATTTGTTAAATCTCCATTAAAGGGCTATAAAAATGTACCCAAATCAATTACAAGCGTTGGAAAGAAATTTGGTAGATATTGTTTGTCATGCTAGCATGCTAACCATGATTATACAATTAACACAACATACAAGCCACAATGTTCATACAGTTTTTCACAAAGTTTATACTAAAGCCAGCAAGTCCTCCAACAGAAGTACTTAAAGCTGCTGATTGTTCTTGCCTATCATAATTCCTTCTTGTAAAGTATCAGTATTGAAGCAACAAGAGGTTGATACCTCATGTAGCTTTTCCATGTCAGAGCTGATGTTTTAGTTAATTTCATTGTTTAAAAGTCAGCATCAAGAGGAAGAAGAAGCAGTTTAGATGGAGAAACGTATTCCTACTGAGACGGCCTGGCCTTAAAAATTGTCTTTCTTTATCAGTAGGTAGGTGTGCTATGGGTGGCTCCTTTCATCAGCGCACCTAGCATTAGCATACCTGCCTATATAAGGCTGTGGGCTTTCTGCTTGTCCTCTCTCTCTTAGCTCACAGCTTGGTTTGTGGTTTGTTCAGACACTGACTTGCAACCACTTTGAACCACTATTTTCCACTTTTGCATGCTGTATACACATACTTTTAGTTATTTCTGTTAATAAAAATATATTTTGTATATAAACAGTGTGGCCTTCCCTCATTGTTGTCAAGGCCTTCCGCTCGGGTCATAACAATATGCTTTCAACTCTGCTACTTTGTGAGCCAAGTCCAGCGGAGGTAAGGTTCCATCAAAGGCATGATAGAAGTTTCTACAACTTTTTTTTAAATCACTTTCTGCATAGCTGTGATGAAAACAAAGTAAAATTATAAAACAATTAGCAATTAAGCAACATTATTCCATTATTATTATACATAATATTTAATAAGAGACAACAGACTCAGTTGAAGAGTTGACCAAAACCTGATTCTCTATGCCACTGCCCTGCAGCTGGATGTGTCCTACACTTATACACCTGATCCAATTGGATCTCCCCAACAAGTTGTCTTCAAGTTCTCCACAAGCCTGTTGTGATCCAATAATCTAAGCCAAGTGAGTGTAAGATAAAAAGCCTACAGGGCAGTGGTCCCTGCTCAAATGCTTTGTAAGAATATAAAGACAGGGAAGCTTTGAAGCACTTTGGGCAGCTGTTTGGATGAATGGAAACACACACAAAGATGTATATGTGAAACTGCTGCTCCCTGTGGTGGAATAATTCGGTGAGTCAGTCCACTCTGTCACAGCAAGCAGTTCTGACAGGGACTTTTCACGGCTGCTTCGGCAGGCTTTGAAGGATGTTTAGAAAAGCAAACTCAGGAAGCCAGATATATAAAAAAAAAAAAAAAAAAACCTCCTGCTGTGCTTGAATTAGCGTTGTTGCAAACACTGGTGTCTTTGAAATCAAGCAGTGCCTTTTACGTGTAGGGAAGCTGTCCCCTCATTGTTCCTTTCAAGTCACAAGCTTCTCCAGCCAATACACTAATCAAAGGGAACAACTTTCATGTCAGGGGCTTTTTGTGGAGTTGTGTTAGCTCTGTGCAGCTGATCAAGAAGAACACATCAATGGGGGGATTTTATCACTTTGACTTGCCATGCCTTTGGACCTTAATACCTCTGATCGATGGGGAGTTGTGCATGTGTCACAAAACGAAGTGTCTGCTGCCAGTATCTCTTCAAATCACATATATATAGCTGCGTATTTTTGCAATTTATCTGTAGTCATCGTTTATAAATCTGTACATTTAAACAGCGCAATGCTGGGACCAGTTCAGCAGGTAAGAAATAAAAAAAAAACAAAAAAAAAAAAACCCCCACAAAATAGATCATATTTTACCGATCATTGTTAGATCTTTCTGCCTCTGCCTCTGCTTTCAAGCCTCTGAACTGCAGTCAAACATCTGCAGCTGTTGCCTCAACGATACCAAGATGGTTTATGAAAAAAGGGATTTTTTTCTTTTAGCTACTGATTCGTCATACTCACTGCACCATCCTGCTGACCTGATATGTGTTCACATTCATTTTTAAGTACTCTGAAAGTTTTCACCTTTAGAAGGGGCCTGGACATCGAGTGGCACTCCTGCAGCATCTCGGGGAGTCATAACACAGCTGAATAAGCGCACTGGTGCTTGACTCTGGAAAGGGCAAGCAAAAAGGATCAGCAGATATAACATTTACAACCCCACACACTATGCATTACAATGGCTCTCACAGAGGAGAAACTCACTTCATAATTCAACATGAACGCTGGGGATTTATGGCCTTCCTCACAGCTGAAGTTACAGACTTTATTTGTCGTGTAGTATACAAATAATAACAAAGCAAAAACATCTTTAAAAATGATTTACTGCAAAGTGTTCCAAAGTAATAATGTGCATCTCAGGATCCAGTTTAATCTTCAAAGTAATCAAACGTCTTATTTATCAGCGAAAGAAATCCATCCATCTACTGATTTTAGATAAACAGCTGGTCATTGTAATTTTACAGTCAGGCAGCATAAACCACTGCAGAAAAGCAGACGGCCTCTTTGTTCACTATGGAACAAGCAGAGATGTGCGAGTTACTGAAAATAGTAATTAGTTACCGTTATGAGGTACTTTATTCAAAACATAATTCAGTTGTTTGATTCCTTTACAGTAAAAAGTAATGTGTTCAAAGTAACTTTTAAGTTTAAAAACTCTATAATATTAAGAAATCTCCTAATACATTGCATTACGTAACACATCACGCTAGAAAACACACGTTTTTGTACGATCATCTTTTGTCGGCTGGAGAGACCTAACAGGGCCAGGTAGGTTGCAAGATTGATGCCGAATTAGCCGTTAATAGGGGGCGCGTGACATATATATATATATATATATATATATATATATATATATATATATATATATATATTATATAATATATATATATATATATATATATATTATATATATTATATAATATTATATATATTATATATATAAACCCTAAACCCTATTTAAGTACAATTATTACTGTTGACATATGGAGTGCTTTTTGTGTTGTTTTGTATTGCCTCATGTCTGATTTAGTGTTGTGGAAGTGGTACAGCAAGATAATACAAATAAAAAAAAATACAGTTCTGAGGAATAATGTACAAGGGCAAGTGTGTGGCTACATTGTTGTGAATACATCTGCTTAGAAAGTCTTTATAGATTCAAAAGAATGATCTATTGGTTCTATCAGTGATACAGCACAGGGATTTCACAATGGTACTACACTTGGACATTCTTGCAACAGATGAAAAAAGAAAAGAAAAGTAATACAGTCTACATACGACTCCTCTGATCTATTTTTGAGTAACATATAACTAATAATTTTATTAATATAGAGCAAATAATGAGGTAGGTTATAGTTAAGATGATGCTCTACAGTAGCTGCGGGTTTGATACATATTACTGGAATACTACTATTGATTTGCTGGACTGACACATTGATTTTCACACAGCAGTGCTGAGCATCCTCTGGTGCATATGATATTGAAGGACCAATGTGGCTTGTATCTTTGGATTCAGCTTTATGCCCTGTCAGTACAATACAGCTGTTGGTCAACTATGTTGTCGTGCTTCAAACCCTGCATGGTCATAAGCTTTGTCTTTGTTCTTTGAGTCACACTGCTAGAAGTTGTCGGTATATGACAATGACGTCTTGTGGAGTTAAGTATTCTGAGTGCTGCTGTGTTCATTTTGTTCTGCAGATTTTAGCTTTTGAGTAAATACTTTTGTCTGTTGGCATTTTGAGTACCTTGTGTATCTCTGGTAGTTGACCTTTGTTTCGTGTTTTAGTCTTATTAGTTTGTTCTTGTCATGTGAATTCAGTGAATACAGTATTCAACCATCAAAATGGGAAATTTAAGCCTTACTAATGGTAATATAATTGGAAGTTTATCTTGTGCCTTTTCTTCTCTGTACTTAAAAACTGACACAGTTTCACTGTTCTTTAACTAATCATGTATTTGCTTTACAGTTAAAATAATTGCTGACTGCATAAGGAATTTGTTACTGTGAAAGTTATTCTATTAGTTTAAATTTGTAAGTAAAAAGGATGTTTCATATATATATATATATATATATATATATATATATATATATATATATATATATATATATATATATGTGTGTGTGTGTGTGTGTATATAATATATTTATTTTCACAAAGACACAAGGAAAAGTGAGGGGGCAGACAGGAGAAGCCAGGAAGAAGCAGCTATCTACTGGAAACGGTAGCACAGTAGACCCCGAAATATTTAAACTCCTCCACTTGAGGCAGGACCTGACTCCCCACCTGGAGAGGGCAATCCACCCTATTCCAGCTGAGGACCATGGTCTCAGATTTGGAGGTGCTGATTTTCATCCCAGCCGCTTCACACTCAACAGCGAATCGCTCAACACTTCATCACGACCAGATGAAGCCAACAAGACCACATCATCTGGAAAAAGCAGAGACCCAATCCTGAGGCCACCAAGCCTTGGGATTAACATTTCGGCTGCGCCTAGAAATACTGTCCATATAAGTTATGAACAGAATCGGCAATAAAGGGCAGCCTTGGTGGAGTCCAACCCTCACCGGAAACGAATCCGACTTACTAGTGGCAATGCGGACCAAGCTTTGACACCTGTTGTACAGGGACTGGACAACTCATATAAAGGGGTCCGGTACCCCATACTTCAGGAGTACCCCCCACAGGAGCACCCGGAGGACACAGTCGAACGCCTTCTTCAGATCCACAAAGCACATGTAGACTGGTTGGGCAAACTCCCATGCCCCCTCCAGGACCCAAAGAGGGTATAGAGCTGGTCCACTGTTCTGCAACCAGGACGAACACCACACTGCTCCTCCTCAATCCGAGATTCAACTATCCAGCGGACCCTCCTTTCCAGGACCCCTGAATAGACCTTATTAGGGAGGCTGAGAAGTGTGATACCCCTGTAATTGGAGCACACCCTCCGGTCCCCCTTCTTAGAATGGGGGACCACCACCCCAGTCTGCCAGTCCAGCGGCACTGTCCCTGATGTCCATGGGATGCTGCAGAGGCGTGTCAGCCAGGACAGCCCCACAGCCTTAAGGAACTCTGGGCAGATCTCATCCACCCTTTGGACCTTGCCACCAAGGAGCTTTTTAACCACCTCGGCGACTTCAGCCCCAGAGATTGGAGAGTCCTACCCTGAGTCCCCCAGTTCTGCTTCCTCGTCAAAGATGTGTTGGTAGGATTGAGGAGGTCTTCGAAGTATTCCTTCCACCTACCCACAAAGTCCCGAGTTGAGGTCAGCCGCTCCCCACCTTCACTGTACACAGTATTGACGGAGCACTGCTTCCCCCTCCTGGGCCGCCGGATGGTGGACCAGAATCGCCTTGAAGCCATCCGGAAGTCTTTCTCCATGGCCTCGCTGAACTCCTGCCACGCCCGAGCTTTTGTCTTGGTGACAGCTGAAGCCACATGCCACTTACCCTGTCGGTACCCATCAGCTGCCTCCAGATTCCCACAGGCCAAGAAGGCCCGATTGGACTTTCTTCAGCTTGACGGGATCCCTCACTGCTGGTGTTCACCAACAACTTCTGGGATTATCATCACGACAGGCACCGACGACCTTACGGCCACAGCTCCGTCTGGCCGCCTCAAAAATAGAGGCATGGAACACAGCCCATTCAGACTCAAACGGTAAATGGACTTGTACTTATATAGCGCTTTTCTAGTCATGCAGACCACTCAAAGTGCTTTACACTACTTGTGTCAACTACATTCACCCAGTCACACACACACTCATACAACACACTCATACTCCGATAGGCACATCGGAGGGCAGCTTGGGGTTCAGTGTCTTGCCCCAGGACACTTCAGCATAGTTGTGTTTTTGTCCGTCTGGCGCCGTGTTCGTTTTTTTTATTACAGTAAGCTCACTCAACTGCTTAACACCAGAAAACCTCATCCAATTCTGGCTGAACAATTTTTGCTTCTGACATCATCAAGTCACATTCCGGCCTCCCCAAGATTATGATCGATAACGTACGGACGACCCGCAACGATCCCAGGATTTTGCCGGCACCCGTGACCCGTGGATTCTTATCGGAGTTGGTCCAGTTTCAGACGTCGAACCAGGCGGTTCCAGGCGAACTCCTGACTTCTGCAGAGGCCCCCTTTGGACAAGTATCAGGATGACCACTGGGTTCTTGTCCGCTGGGCCCCAAGGTTCAGATTCTCGACCACCAAGGCGCTGAAGTAAGGCTGACCTGTTATTTCACTGTCTCCGATCACCAGCTGGTGTCTTAGTAAGCAGAAGCTGCCCTTTTTAAATCCATTCCCCCGGTATCCGCCTGATAGTCTACCCTGACATATTTAGTTAACTTCATTAGACTTGCCATCTTTCCAACCTTCCTAGTTGTGTAAGTTAGGTAAGCTGCTTACATAACTTTACCTTTAAAAATTTTACTTTACATTTTTTTTTCTTGGATCGGCTCGAGCTTCCATACTCTCTTTCTCTCTCTCTCTCTCTCTCTGTGTCATCTTGGCTAATTCAGTATTTGAGGCTTGCTGACGCTATTTCTGGTTTAAATTATTAATTTCATTTGTGCCTGATGATTTTAACCGGTTTGGTTTTTAATAAAGTGTGTTATATTTTAAGAAGTCGTGGTAGCGTGATCAATTTTTGAGAAGTGATTTGTTCCCTCTGACGAGAACTTACGGTAAGCGCATTCTGAGACTGATGGTTATCTGTTATTAGACAAATATCATTGTCATATTACGGTATTCCCTGCGTGACCGTATAACAATTTTAGGGCTGGGTGGTGCCCCGAGATCGTCCGCTTGTCTAAGGACACAGCGAATTAATAATTAAAACACCCACTGTCGCTCCGACATTGGATCACAGGTTAATGTTAATGATAATATGCTAAAATTTATATATATATATATGTATATATATATATATATATATATATATATATATATATATATATATATGTATATATACATATATATATATATATATATATATATATATATATATATATATATATAAATATGAGCTGGGCGGTATATACATATATATATATATATATATATATATATATATATATATATATACACAGAGAGAGAGAGAGAACTGTAATAGAAATATGAAGAAGCACTGCAAATGGCGGCCTTTCAATCCAGCCATGCAGAAAAACTATGCTGCAAAAGTATGCATAGGCTCATTGTGGCATATGATGATGGTATGCAGAAGCTGCTTAGGGTCTCATGATGGAGAAGTGCAAGCATAATAGCTGTTAAAGCAGGTGTGCCCACTTGACCTGTGCAGCCTCGTGTACAGGTGTGTGTGATGACTGTCAGACTACTTCAGCAGAATTATCACTGCATTGACCAATCCCAGACTGAGCTCAGTGTGTTTTTTTTTATTTTTCTATAGACTGACTGATGTTTGAGCCTATATAGAAAAACATTTTAATTGTGTTGCATGTATGTGTTGTTAATATAGACCATGACTGTGTCTGAAAGCAATGAACTGAACTTAGTAACGTGCTGTTTATATTATTGAAAAGATTCTGTCCATATAATCTTTAATAAAATCCCAAATCCCTTCACCTTGCTAATACTGTGAGCCCCAAGGGAAATTTTATCATATTTATTTGAGAAAAAAAAAGAAGCCATCAAAGAGCTGTAAATGGAACATTATGTCTGCTATTCTTGTCAGCAGATTGTCACATTTTACACCATTTACAGTGCTTTTAAAACTGAATGTTTTTTTTTTTTTGTTTTTTTTTATGAAGCACATGATTGTTACTAATCTTAGTTTTTGTGTTTTGACTAATCCTGTGAATTGTAATAATAAATGTTCTTGTACCTTTATTTACACAAATGTAAACCCACAGAGACGTAATGTCTTGTGTTTTTTGTGTTTTTTTTAAACAAATTTGGTTCAGATAAAATCACAATAAAAAAAAATAAAATGTGCAAGTAAATCTGATAGTGGTCACTTTGATTAAAGCTTTTCTGAACAATCTCATCCTACACGCCGTCATCTAGCTGACCTACCACCGTTGAACAAAGACTCTTGAAGGAAAGAGATGATCTATTGCTGCAGGGGTTTGGTAGGTTAGTGTTTGCTTTACAGAAGATATAATTTGCAGAGAAGAGGCGCTTTGCATTGACAGTTTGTGCAATGACCATATTCATGTGCAGAAACTGTGTGGATAATCGGTTTGATTGAGGCTAAACGGCTATGGCATGGCTGAGATCCTTATAATCAGTTATGTTGGATTACTTGGATGAGTCAAGACTTATCGCTGAGCTCTTCTTGCTTTCCAAGACTTTTAATGACTAGGAATACCTTCTTTTTTATGTTTAGATGAAAACCCTAATTTTCCTGAGCTCTTTCATTAGTTTCCTCTTTTATGTAGTGGTATATGAGCCAGGTTGTAACAATTATGAGTTCATTTTCTCAGACAGATACTTTTTTGGTGAGTCATACTTTCCGACCATGATTTCATTGTCTCTTCTTCCATGTTTTAATTAAATGCATTAAGAGAAGGTAATTAGACCTGTTAAATAAAATTCCAGGGTTCCATTTACAACTAGAACCATGACACACTTCTCTTTCAGAGGCAATAATCCCATTTGTGTCCCAACAGGAGGTGTTGGAATGATGAAATAATTCTTGTCCATGACCTCTTTTATTGCTGTTCCCCCAGTGTAACTTGTTTTTTTCTCAGCAGTGACACCCATCATTAAGGTGGCGATCACAGCAAGTCAAGCGTGCTTTGAGCTGTAAAAGTTTTTAAGTTGCAATTAGTGTGTGTGTGTGAGTTGACAAAAGTGTGAAGCATTACTGAGTTTTTTATATGAACTACTGTTCATGAGCAGGACACTTTTAAGGACAAAGAGAGAAGCTGAGTGCGGCACTTGATCTTTTTAGTCCAATGAAAGCAAATGATTTGAATTTTTTGTTTGTATATATATTTATGTACTTTCTTTCATGGATATTATAACCTTGTACATTAGTGTTTTAAAGTTTAAACGTTTTTCTTTTTTCTTTTTTTTAAGTTAAATTGCAATCATCTCATTTTGAAAATAATCCAATTTGATTCTCTGTGGGTGCCAAATAAGTGTAACATTTTGCTCAACATCAGTTGAGATGAAGATGAAATTGTTTAATTATGTCTAGCAATTAGTTTTGATCACAGTTAATCACGTCACAGTCAGAATACTAAACTCTGGGCCGCATGGACACAGATACATAGTTTTGTAACACTATAATAAACTGAAATAACTGATATGATTCATTTTATCATGTTAATTGGTTGTAAATAATATGTGATGAGAAATAAAATCTTACATAAAGATGTAAGAAAACTTTGCTAAGATGCATCTTGCTCGGAAACCAAGCCATCATAATAAACCATGTGTCATGAACAGTGCATGAAGGGTCTTTGTAAGACATGTAACTGAAAGACCAGTCGACAGGAGTCACAATTTCTCTATTTCTCTGCGAATGCATCTGAGCTTTGGAGAAGGACTGCTCCCTCCCCAGGACTCCATCCATCACGTCCCCATGGTACAGTTGCTAGATGAAAGTCACTGCTGAATAAAGGGCATTTGACAGCTTGCCTGCAGTCTGCCAAATGGCACCTAAAGGACTCCCAACAGCATGGGGAGTAAACATTCATTGGTCTTCTGAGACAAAAATTTAATTACTTGGTCTGAAGGCAGGGCTCTACAGCTGGAAAAGGAAAAAACAAACAAAAAAAAACAAAACAGGTTGTGCTTATAGCATAGCATACTTAATGTCAGGCCAGTGCTCAGACCTTGTAATGGCAACAGGATAGAAGGGTTGAAAACAATATTCTGCGTGGACTGTAAATAAGCATATTAGCTCTCACCCAACAATGTTTGAAAAAATGACATAAAGTTGACATTGCACGTGGTAAAAGATTGGTATCACTGATTCTAATCTAATTAAATCTAATTTTTACTTAATATTTTGAATTATTTATTCCACTTTGGATTAATTTATTATCATGTTACAAAGCAAGAAGAAGCAAAGCACATTTAGAAACAGATGCACAAAAGAACAGCAGTTTTAACCGTTTTAGACCTGACCCATGAAAAAAATGGTAGTTGTTAGAATGGTAGAAAAGTCAATTTTTTGTAATACAATGCCTTTATTTTGACCATTTCACTAAATGTAAAAGAAAAAATTAACTGTTTTTAAGCATATTTACCATTTATTACCATGTGATGTGCCAAATGTCTGAGAAATTGAATGTATCATACGCTGGGCTCTCATGGGTTAAAATATGTTGAAATGGATTTTTGCAATGAGATGATATTATTTATGGAAAAAAAGTAATTTATTTATTCAATTTTGCACAATATGTCCACATCTTTAAAAGTAGTTCTTTTTATAAATTTGTATTTCTTTTTATTTTTTTTTATCACATGTCAGTATAGCTGGGTTGTTCCTAAACTAACCACATAACCAGAATTTCCTATAACGCTTTTTTCTTTCATTTTATTAAAAAAAAAAAAAAAATTAGCCAGATAAATCTATCTTATTGCATTTAATTAAACTTTCTTTGAGTTAATTTGTTTCACAAAAAAAAAAAAAAAATAGCCATTGACATTATCCCACTTGTCTTTGTTTTCCAGCAAATAACAAAGCAAAATTAAAGCCGCAAGCGGCATCCATCGGGTCCTCGCCTCATGCCGAACCCTCCACCCGAACTCGCCACAAAGCTTCCGGGTGGATGTGAAGTAAAAGGCATGAATCCAAAACTAGTTTGTTCAAAAACAATGCACATACAGTGCTAAATGGGCATGAACGCCAAGATGGCGGACACCCCGTTGCCATGGTAACAGGTGGTCAATGCACTTTTTTACTCGCCTTGGGTTGTTACACATGTGTGCCGAATTTCGTAGCCTGAGATGAAAGTAGACAATCGGGCCCCTGTTTTGGTGCACATCGCATGAATTTGTGCAAAGATATAAGCAAACCGTGTTTCATGGCGAGAAGGTTTTTTTCCAACATGGCGGACACTCCAGTGCCATGGTAACATGTGTTTCATTGACTTTTTAGCTTGTCTTGGGATGTTACACATGTGTACCGAATTTCGTAGCCATAGGTCAAAGTAGACTATGGGGCCCCTAGGGCCCCCCCCCCCCAAAATGTGCCCGTGCCCCCCCCCCCCCCCCCCCCCCCCCCCACAATACATATTACAATGTGTTAAGGACCTACCAAACATTAATATTTACAGTTTTGGTGCACATCGCATGAATTTGTGCGAAGATATAAGCAAACCGTGTTTAATGGCGAGAAGGTTTTTTTCCAAGATGGCGGACACTCCGTTACCATGGTAACAGGTTGTTAATTGAGTTTTTTGCTTGTCTAGGGTTGATACACATGTGTGCCGAATTTCGTAGCCCTAGGTCAAAGTAGACGATCGGGCACCTGGGGGCCCCCCCAAAATGTGCCCCCAACACAATACATATTACAATGCGTTAAGGACCTACCAAATATGAAGTATTGGAATTTTGGTTCCAATCGGATCTATTTCTGCGAAGATATGAGTGAACCGTGTTTCATGGCGAGAACGCTTTTTTCCATGGGTTGCCACGGTAAGACGCTTTCTACTATCAAAAAGATTTGAATAACTATTTGTCCCCATCTTGTCACGAAGCTCCATGGCGAATGTGGAGCCAATAGCATGAATCCCCTCAAACTAGTTCGTTCAAATACGATGCGCTTAAAGTGATAAAAAGGGCATAAACGCCAAGATGGCGGACACCCCGTTGCCATGGTAACAGGTTCTCAATAGAGTTTTTTGCTCGTCTTGGTTACTTATACATGTGTACCGAATTTCGTAGCCATAGGTCAAAGTAGACTATCGGGCCCCTAAGGGCCCCCCCCCCGAAATGCGCCCCCCCCACAATACATATTACAAAGCGTGAAGGACCTACCAAACATGAATTATTTTAATTTTGGTTCCGATCGGATGTATTTCTGCGAAGATATGAGTGAACCGTGTTTCATGGCGAGAAGGTTTTTTTCCATGGGTTGCCACGGTAACACGCTTTCTCCTATCAAAAAGATTTGAATAACTTTTGGTCCCCATCTTGTCACGAAGCTCCATGGCGAACGTGGAGCCAATAGCATGAATCGCCTCAGACTAGTTCGTTCAAATGCGATGCGCCCAAATTGACAAAAACGGGCAAAAAAATGGCCGCAAACGCCAAGATGGCGGACAGCCCGTTGCCATGAGAACAGGCGTTTCAATGACTTTTTAACTTGTCTTGATGTGATAGACATGTGTACCGAATTTTGTTGTCGTACGTCAAACAAAATTTTTTTTTCCCCATTCTAGAGGCCATGTTTGGCGTTTCTAGGGGGCGCCGTCGAGGCATTTTTGCATTGGCATGCATACAAACGCCAAATTATCGAAATTTTCACCGGACGTGAGGTGTGTGCCAAGTTTCGCAACTTTTCACGGGGTCTAAGGGGGTTAAAATTGAGCGAGTTGTGCTTAGAAGGAGAATAATAATAAACATTTGGAAAACAATAGGGCCCTGCCATACTTCGTATGGCTCGGACCCTAATAAACATTACAATAACAATAGGGCCCTGCCATACTTCGTATGGCTCGGACCCTAATAAACATTACAATAACAATAGGGCCCTGCCATACTTCGTATGGCTCGGACCCTAATAAACATTACAATAACAATAGGGCCTTGCCATACTTCGTATGGCTCGGACCCTAATAAACATTACAATAACAATAGGGCCCTGCCATACTTCGTATGGCTCGGACCCTAATAAACATTACAATAACAATAGGGCCTTGCCATACTTCGTATGGCTCGGACCCTAATAAACATTACAATAACAATAGGGCCTTGCCATACTTCGTATGGCTCGGACCCTAATAAACAGAATGTAGACATTTTACTTAGTTGGGTTTCCATAAAAATTAAATGACAACTCTTGCACTTTTTTTTTCCCATTTGCAAAAATGTATCCAGTCATCTTCAGTTTCATGTCCATTAGTTGCAGTTACTGCAATGTTTTTTTTTTTTACAGAAGTATGAACTTTTGTGGCTCATTGTCTTTCCAATGTGGTTTTTTAGCAGAAAGTAGTGAAGATCATTGTACAATATTTTAAATGTTATAGATGCACATCATTTGACATAATTCAAAATGAACAAATTACATTAAAAAAGGGAGAAACACCACAATCCTCGAGTGGCTTAAAGTGTAGCTCTGTATTAACAAGGGACTAAACAATAAGGTCAGTAATCTCTTCCCACGATGATATGATGCCAGATTTTTCTGCAGATGCAGCAGGTTGTTTTCTGTTCAGCTTACTGTAAATTTATTGAAAATACCCTCTCAAATATTTGCATATGTGCATGAAGCCACAAAGATAAGATCGTAATAATTTACCTGCTGAAAGGGAAATTGCTGTTTACGCATTCATTATTAAAGTCTCTTAGTGAGTTTTACACCTCAGCTCAGTTGTTAGAAAGCACGATACATAATAATCACAGTATCGGCCTTTAAAAGTTAGTTGGTTGGTGAACAATCCATGATCTAAATTGATTGTGAACTTTATCCTGTTTGGTGAATATCCAGATTTGTTACACTTCCCTCCACACCATCAGTTTGGGAGGACAAGAACGGGGGAAAAAAAGAAGCACAGCCCTTTTCATGTATTAATTGAAGGACATCTCATGTGTCCTCCTCCCACCTCTTTGGCAGTGGATGTAATTGTTGGCTGTGAAGTGATTAAAAGTGGCAAGACATATGAAAACCTTACTAATGAGTCCATAAACCTTTCATACTTGAACTATCTGCTGCTCACCCAAGTGGAAGGGGCTCATTGTGCTGTACTGTGAGCTCAAGAGCTGGTGAAACGGTCACACCACTGCCCTGGAGACAGGAATGGGATTATTAATTGTAAACTGAGCTTTTCCAAACAGAAAGTGTGGAGGTGTGAGGATTAAACTAAATCCCCTTGCCTTTAAGCTGTCTTGTTTACTTAAACTGAAAGTTAATCACCTAATATAGTTTTGCCTTTTCTGTTAAATATCAGGAAGCTCTAATGTGAATTCTATATAACTGCTTCCAGCAGTGAGACTAAGTATGGCCTGCAGTAGATCTTATACCACAGCAATGCGGTGTTATTGCAGTTTGTGAAATACCTACATTGGTTTATAGCACAATAGCTGTAGTTCCATTATAAACCCTCCAAAAATGTAAATTCTTCTGTCGGCTGCTGCTGATTCACAACAGATTGTTGAAGGTTTGAATCAAATCCTGCACTGTATTTTCCCTCCGTCCTACCTCTTTTTCTGTCTGCTCCTGTTTGCTGCTGCTTACATTTTTACTTATTTGCCATCCACAAATGTTTGCTATCAGAATTAATGCACATGGAGGGTTCACTTGTTCCAACAAAAGCATTTAAGGTTGGAAAACAAACCTGAAAACTTGCTACTGAATGTGGCATCTGTTACATAACATGGTACAATATAAAACTACACAGGCAATGAAGATTTTTTTTTTTATTTGTTTCCTAACTGCATGGAGACCAATATGACAGATTTGATACGTATAGTTTTTCAGACATTTTGCATCATTTTATAGTAAAAACCTGTTCTGTTGTTACAATCTAGTACTCCTTTCTTGCCCTCTATTTGATGCCAGCAAGCAAAAGAATACACTAGAATAGATTTGACATATCACATGGTAACAAATGGCAAATATAAAAAGTAGTCTAATAATAAGTACAGCTTTTCACTCTTTTTTCTTATATGAGGACATGGAAATGGAATTTTTTGTTCATTACCCCCCATAGTGACAGGTAGCAGCAGCTACATACTGTTTCAGTATCAATAGTTGATCTAACTTAGCTTAAGTTTTCATAATAGCTTTTATACATGACCATATATGTCTGGATACCCAATGTGAGTTCACTTTTTAATCTGATGGTGCAAAAGTCATATCTGTGAAGTTGGGTTGTTCATGACTGCTTATGTAAACACATTCAGTCACTGACAGAAAACATTCATTCATTCATTTTCCGAACCGCTTATTCCAATTCAGGGTCGCAGGGAAGCTGGAGCCTATCCCAGCCGGCTTTGGGCGACAGGCAGGGTACACCCTGGACAGCTCGCCAGTCCATCGCAGGGCCACACAGAGAGACGAACAACCACACTCATGCTCACACTCACTCCTAGGGGCAATTTAGAGTGACCAATTAACCTAACATACATGTCTTTGGATGGTGGGAGGAAGCCGGAGTACCCGGAGAGAACCCACGCATACACGGGGAGAACATGCAAACTCCACACAGAAAGGCCACTGACCAAACCAGCCAAGGATTGAACCAGTGACCTTCTTGCTGTGAGGCCACAGTGCTAACCACTGCGCCACCGACGTTTCAGCTTTAAGCATGAAATTTCATTGTAATGTCAATATTAAAACCATAGACTTTATGTAAAAGATGGATGGAGCCTCTGTGACATCACTGGTAGGTTTCTAAAGTGCCGAATTGAAGCTTATTGGGCGGTTTCCCCCAGTGCCATCTTAGCAGCATCACAAATGGACTTAGAGGGGGGCTGTGAATGTGGGTGTTAATGTTTAATATCTATTGAACTCCTCACTGCCTGTAGCTAAGTGCTAACCTTGCTAACCCAGAGCTAGCAGGCGCTAACCAGCTAACAGAGATAGGCAGGCTAAAGCTAAGTCAGCTATTAACCTGCTAAAATCTGCAGCTGTGCTACATTCTGCCTTCTTGTAGCGGGATACTGGGCACCTCTCAAACTAGAGGGCAAAGAGGTAGCTCTGAGAGGGGGTTTGTGAGCATGGTGGTGGATGACTGACATCTATTGAACTCCAACCTGCCTGTAGCTAAAAGCTAACAGAGATAACCCAGGGCTAACTAGCAAATGGAGGTAGGCAGGTTAAAGCTAAGTCATGCTGTTAGCCATCTAAAAACTGCGGTAGTGCTACATTCTGCCTTCTTGTGATGGGAAATACCTGTCAATCAAAAGGACACTTCAAGCATCTATATTATACAGAACTTTGACAATATTTCTTTTAGTGAGAGATGCAGTTGTAGGCTATATCACTTGTTCTAAGCCTTTTAGGGCAGGAGTCAGTCCAAAGACCAGTTTAAACATTTTAGTGGGTTGGCACTCTGGTGCCTTAACAATGCAGCTCCTGTTTCTGCAAATTTATTTTTATTCAAACAGTTTGAACATTGCTTTGCTTAATATTCTATTGTCTGACGAGCTGTCATTCATCATTATTGACAAGAGCTGCAAGCCACTGAATAATGAAAAATTTAAAAGTATCAAAGAAAAAATACAGCAGTGTTTCTTCTTCTAGATCTTGTGTTTGACTAAAGTACAAAGTAATGGGAAATAAATTTCAGACTGCTTCTAGAAATTTACCATGCTTATTTCATTAGTGATCTGAACAACACAGTATTGGACATTGATGTCATTGAAATGGGTTTTGATTTATTTATGTACTTGCTTTAACATTTTCTTACATAATCTCAGTTATTTTGGAGTACCCAAAAATGTAAAATTAGCATTTTAGTCATTGCACTTCAAGAGACAAGGATTTGAAATCCAGTTCTGACATTTTTGATCGTCTTATTCTAACATAGAAATGACATAAGTTTTTCAGTGATGATTTTTATGTCTTTGTCAAGGCTTCGAGACAAAGTACTTTCAATAGATCAGCTACAAGTTGTGAATGTAGCACTCCAAATAATACTTACTGGTACATACTACACAATAAAGAAGGCAAGAGACTAAAATCAAGGTAACACAGAGAGATGTCAGAGCATCAGCGGAAAAGTACAATAAAGAAAGACTTTGCCGGGAAATGCAACAACATGTCCATACTTCACTTGCTGGAAACTGACAAAGGCTGTCATCTTTGACTACCATGAGAATAAAAAGGATTTTCTATAAGGTATGCTTTAAGAAGCAAGGTAGTTACAGGAGAATGGACTGCCCCAGGGCTGAGAATGTGCAATACTGGAGGAGTATATTGTAGAGAGAAGCAACACTCCCGTACTCTGTAGCGCAGGGATCACCAATCCTGGTCCTTGAGGGCCGGTGTCCTGAAAGTTTTCCAAGTGACATTGTTGGAAAACTCCTGTCTCAGACTCATGCCACATGTCTGCTAAATACACATTGATTTGAATAGGTGTGTAAAAAACAACAAAGCACACTTGTGAGAATCACACAGTGGATTGGTTTTCCATCCACTGTCTTTAGTCTGGTCTGTATATCATCTAATCTAACACAAATTAAAAGCATTCTCTAATTTAAAGATGTTTTGCAAATCATTTTCGTATTTGATTCGACTAAAAATGCCACATGGCTGTAAAATATTTTAGACTGACATGAAATTCCAGTTGAACTGCATCAACCAATGTGGTGGCAGGTTATTCAGATTCTATATTAAAGTGTAAAAAAAAATCCCATCCATGCCATTTGAGGCATTCTAAATACAAACTACAGAGTACACTGTATAGTATGCCCGAAATATTAACTGTAATCTCTGAAAATCCCATTCTCCATCTTGTTTCTACCTGTGCATGCTGTAGGTGCTCCGCATGCAAGCAGTTCTGTCCTATGATGTCTAATGCCTGGAGAGTTCGCCACTCTGCAGTCAGAATGCAACTACTCTCTTTGATCAATAATCTAATGATTGACCGTGGCACCTTAACCCATAGGGCAGCGCTGAGTCCTCAAGGGGCCCACGGCCATGTTTATCACGTTCACTTTAACTGAGGGATATTCACTGGTGTGAAAAATGGAGGAGTGGGATAAGAGACGGAGCCTCTCTGCTTCTGTGCAACGCTGTGCACAGAAATGAGGCTGGGCTGTAATGGATGTGAGAGGACGAAATAAAAGTGAAGATATATTGCTGCGGGTGCTGTTCATTTAGTTAATTAGCTATCAGTGGAAAAGCTCGAAATACTCCAGTCTGTTATTTCACTTGTACAATTTACCGATAGCTAAACTCAACAGGTGTTTCCTCCAGAGGTCTTCCCCATTTCTTCCGTTTTATTCCTTAGCTACTGAACATGTTATTTGAAGAGCTAATATAATTTTTTTACAGGCTGCTGAGACGTCTTATTTCCACATGAGCAGCAGAAAGAAAAAGGCAGGGAATGCTTATCAAGATGTCTTTTTATGCACAAAGGGAGGACAGTGACAAGCTGATGAATCTCAGTCATTCGGGTTCAGCAAGCGGTGGACTGAATACACTATCTCATTTTACGAATTTTATCAAGTTAAAATCAACATTTTTCTTCAATATTTCTTCAAACACAATGTCAAATTGCATTGTGAATGTCAAGCACAGACTCAGAGTAACATAATGTACTTATTTTCAAAGAACTACGCAAACTACTTGAAGATTGAAGTATTAGTCTTGAGTTGAATCACACTAAGATTGGACATATTTAATAGCATCAAATGACCTCTTTAGTCCAATTCTTTTAAAGTTGGTTTCTGGGGTCATTACTGAGGAGCTAGTAAAGCTGGGCAAGTAGTCACAAGTCCTTTGATGCAGTTCTGTGAGGCTGTTGGAGAGATGACAGGACATATTTCATCATTAAAGGTGACCCAGAACAGCCTGTGGATAGATGCAATTTAATTTGATAACAATTTTAATTCTCAAAATCCTCTCCTTTCCTTCATCACTTAAGTGAGGTAATCTTGGGTGCTTTTTTTGCAAAGATCTTATAGGTCAAACCTGGCATTTTCTTCTTTTGGCTGAAATACTGCTCTGTTTTTGGCACAAACCTGTCTGGCAGCCGGGTAGTTTAGATGAGATTTACAAAGCTTTTATAATCACAACTCCTCTGCTAAAGTTGTTTGCTTAAATTAATTTTGCAGTTCCAGGGTAAAGGAGCTGGCAGATCTTTAGTATGCAGGATGAATGTTTTAAAATGTAAGACTCATTCCTCCTCAGGAAAACCCACAGTCGTTCACTGAAACATTTTCTGTTTCAATGGTTGAACAAAAAGTTTGAAATTATGCAAAAAACAAAGAACAACACCCCTTGACCCCAAATCTGACAGTGAGTGAGAAAAAAAAAAACAAAACTAAAAATAAAAAGTACAATATTAGAATAATTTTGCAACAACCAAAGCTGTGGTTTTCCTGTGTTGGTCTAAGTTGGTTGCCAGTTATCTTGCAAACAAGCCAACAGAATGAGTACCCATATTTCCTATGAATGCTCGATTCAGAGTCATTCGGATGTGAGTGAAGTAAGCTCACACGGTTCATTGCTAATTAACTGTAGCCATGTTAATAATGACATTCATATTCAAAATATTCCTATATTCAAGGACAAGCAATTTCCTGATGTCAAACAACTTTCCTACACATTGAAACCAGCTGAAAGTATAGATTTAGGTGGCTAAAACCCTGTATAGCTTTAAGATCAAGGTTTCTAACCAGCCATCCCATCTAGGGTGGCTCACTGTAGTTAGGGGTATAGTTAGCCATCCCTAGACGGCAAAACCATCTTCTTAGTCATCTCTCTGCTCATTCATTTCCATTAAGAAACATATGACCATACTAGCATACTTAATGTATTTTTCCTCTTTCTGTAGGTCTCCCTGGATAAAAATTGTAGTGTGTGTTGGTCTCTGTTTTCTGCCCTCTCCATCCCAACCAGTCAATCTAGATGGCTGCCCTCTCTGAGTCGGGTTCTGTTGGAGGTTTTGCTTTCTTGTAAAAGTGAGGTTTTTCCTTCCCACTGTCGCCTCATGCATGCTCAGGATGGAGGATTGGATTGAAGTCGGGATTCAATGCAATCTGTTGTTTTTCCAGGGTAGGCTATTTATTATGAATTCACTCTGACTGATGTGTCTGGAAAGTGCCCTGACATTGTTTGTGAAGCGGCACCATACATGTAAACCTGAATTGAATTATTTAGAGTTTACATAGAAACAGTTTCCATCAATGTTAAATTCAAAACAAGTCTTGTGTTGGCAACAGTGTTTTCAACATTGTTATTTTTATTTTATTTATTACCTCCCTCAAATTACAGAGAATAAATAAATGAAAGACAAAGTGAAATGTAAAACTTTATGACAGCACGCCACCTGGTCCTTTCCTGTCTCTGGTTTTTGTCCATTTCACCTCCTTTTCTTTGGCTCTTGGTGGCAATTAAATTTGCTGTTTAACTGCTTCATCCAATTTATCTGACAATGTAGTCCCGTAAGAAGGGACTTCTTTTATGATAATTGTGACTCTATTACCCAACAACCATTGTCACATTCCAGCAAGGATTTAAGATGAGTTTTATAAATGAACTTGGAGTTATAGCACTCCTTCTTGCTTATTATTGTGCAATTACCTGCTGTTACATGAGGATGATTGCCTTTGGCGCATGCCAGCTGTTTGTAACTTTTTTATGCCATTTTATCCTTTTTTATCCATCGACCCATTTTCTTAACCACTTATTCCATTGTCGAGGGAGGCTGAAGCCTATCCCAGCAATCATTGGGCAAGGTGCTCCAAAGTACATCCTGGAGAGGCTGCCAGTCCATCACAAGGCCAACACAGAGAGATAAACAACCATTCACACCCACCCAGGAGTGTTGGTCTGAGGGCAGATGTCCTGCAGGTTTTTGATGCATCTGACTCACCTGTCTCACAATAATCAGATCCAACAGCCAATGATGTTTTGCACAGTGACCGATTAATTTGAGTCAGGTATGTTGGAACAGGGATACATGGAAAACTTGCAGGATTGTGACCCTTAAGGATTGCAGCTGGAGACCTCTGATTTAGAGTAACCAGTTAACTTAGAATTCTTTCTCCTTTTTAATGGAATTTATTTAGTATCAAACTCCACTTTTGCAAAATACGTCCACTTTTAAGAGATCACCATGAACATTTGTGAGTGAAATGAAGTCTCAAAGAAGAATTGCTCTTATAATATACCATTTTTAAACTCACACCTGTCCATTTGTCTCTAAAAGTCAGGTGAGTAGATATTGTGAGCCTGAACTGAAACAAGGCTGTCACTCCAGACATTATCAGTCTTGGGGTCCTAAGAGCCTGCTTGGACCAGCTGCATGGAATTTTACAGTATCTCTTCTTCTGGGATGCCATTTCAGTCCTGTCTGGAGAGGTGGTTATTGGTTTACCTAAGCAAGCAATTAACAGCTTTAAAGAACCCCCTGAAGTTTGCTCACCATCCTAGATATAATTATCTACGTCTGTTCGCCTGATACATCCTCAACTGGACAAAGTCAATAGCACTGTGAGGATTACCTTTACTGATTTCTCCAAAGCAGCCATGCACTGTTACAGAAATTACAGGTATAGGCCTCCAAATAAAAGTGGCATAGTATGACCATTTCTCTTTGGGCTGCATACTTTCCAGTCCAACTCCAGAAGTCATAAAAGTTGACTGAGATAACTGATTGTGAGTTTGGTGGACAGGACATCGAGGACAGAGAATTAGTGGATAACTTTAGAATGAAAGGAATAAGTCAATTATTTCAGGCCTGGAAAAGGGAGGAGGAAGTGGAGTTGTAGATACTTTCGTGTTCACCTGAACAGAAGACAGAACTGGGAATGCAATTTTGAGGCTGTCTAAAAAAAACAGACTTTACTTCTTAATACAGTTTATATCATTCAGTTTTTACATTAACCAAGTGCATTTCTTTTACACACAAGTCTGTGGTGGAGAGGGTTATTTTCTTAGCAGGATGCCAGTTTCTAGGCACTCGTCTGTTAAAGCAGCAGCATACGGGCCAGTGACTGGAGAGAAACTGGACAAAATGATAAAGTGAACTGTCTCTTTGTTGGGGCTACTCAGTAGCCTCTTTAGCTCTGGACAACATCATTAAACAATGGGGTGTCTTTAGAAGCTTCTTCAGCTCCGTTGCAATAAGAAGAGAAACAGAAGGTCATTCCCACCCATCACAATAGCCTTACACAAAGACTCTATAATGAATTTCTGTTCTTAGCAGGCGAAAGAAGCAGACTGTTCATGTTCACATATCCTGTTGGAATTAATAGACTCAGGATCAGCTACGGGCTTCTGCAAAGATTGTGGTAAGCTACTGTTATGTCCTCTTTGGGTAAAATTAAAAAAAAAAAAAGGTTTTTCATGCTTCAAATGTTCTCAAACGACATCCAACATGTGTACTTCAATGTATCCTTTACATGAGGCGATACATCAACGAAGGGCAGTGCAGTTCAAAGGTATACTGCATGAAAAAAAAACTACCTTTCAGAGGAAGACTTTACAAACACAGAAGACATTTATATTTATATTTTATATTCAGTGGTTTTTAGGCAGACATGAACTAATTTATAATAAGCAGACATTACAATTCTTGTGAAACTCATATTTCACTGTGTGAGTTTCTGTGATGGGCCGAGCAGTGAAGAACAGTCAGGCATAGGTTTAAAGTTCAAAAATTGGGTTTTTACTGTGACCCAAAAAAGAAAAAGTTATTTTAACATAAACTAAAATGTGCACTTTTTCAGAATAGTTGTGATGCTACATGAAACTAATCTCTAACGAAAATATTAGTCGGAAAATAAATCCCTGTTGAACAAAATAAATCTAAGTGTATGTGCGATGCATTTTGATATCATCTGTGTGGCTGTCGACACACTGCCATCACAGTTTCATTCACATGAGTTAAAACTGAACTTGTTTATCTTCATATTTCACCATGAAGTACAGAATTAATTTCAGTATACAAATAAACTAAATCAAACTTACTTCTTATATTTTATGATTTCTAAATGATTCACAATTTCTCTTTTAGATAGGGTTATAAATTACTAAGAAATGGGCTCCATAGCCACCTTAGCAGATGCATTAACATCTCTGCATTAATCTACAGATTAATAACCAACAAACTATTAAAAAACAACTAATAGACTGAAAAAAACCAAACAAAACAAAACATAGACATAACAGTGATTACTTCATGTAATCATTGTGGCACACCAGTGAGGTTTACAAGCCAGAAGTTTTGTTAAAAACGGTTCAGTCTCACAATTTCTGTGATACTTACAGTAACTTCAGCAGCTCATGGAAAACATGCAGCTTTAAAAGTTCCAGCAGCAACATCACATAAACCTGAAAGAAAAGAAGAAAAACATCAGCAGCTGCACGGCAGTGCATGAGTCACTGATTATGTATCTGTCTGCTCCAAGGCCCAAAAAGGAAAGAAAGTTAAACTAACATCACAGGTGTCGTCTGACTTTCTGCTGCACAAAAGCCGGCTAACAAGCCTCACTTCTTTCTCTTCCTTTTATAGTTGTCTTCATAGATGTTCTTTCGTTTCGTACTCCACTTTTTGTTCCTTTCTGTCAGTCCATCTGCAGCGGGGATGCTGCTACAGTTTGCCGCCTCGTTTTTTATGCCTGTGATTGTAGCAGGAATCATTGCAAAGTCTGCGGCTTTTACTGGACCTCCTCCAGGCATGAAGCATGCTAGCACAGATAACTGAAACATTTACCTAAAAAGTGATGTTTAATGTTGTAAGAAAAGCAAAGACGACCTCATTTGGTTTAAAATTCCCAAGAATACCATGACCAATGAGGAGCGCTGTGACACAGACCTACAGCGAAATTATTGTTTGTGGTTTAGAGCGTCATCCACCAATAGAGGTCGCCATATCTGTGGAGCTATTTCAAGCTTTGTGACTGTAATTTTTTTTTTTTCTTTTTGTGATATCACTTACATTTAACCCTAAGGAGCTCCTCTGTCCCTTTAGATAACAGCGTGACAGCTAGAATAAGTAAGGACACCAGCACCAAACCAGTAACTACACCATGCACCTCATGCAGCGCCAAGATAGACCACACATGGGCTCCACTCTGCCGTTATCAGGAGGCTTCAGTCAGCCCTCGAAGGCTTGCATAACGTGTATTGTAGAATATTCCCTACAGAGTTAGTTCACATGGGAGCACACACTTGCTCCAAACTAACTATCGCCACCAATATACATTCATGTGCTGGTGGTTTTCTAATTTGCATTTAGATTCAAGATTTTTTTTTTCTTAAATACTTTGGATTCCTCCCTGATGAGTTAAGTGTCAAATTTCAAGGCTTGCTCTTCTTCGTTATGTAACCCTCCATCCTGAGTTTTGGCATGTTGGATACTGCCGACTTACAAAACATGCTGACTTAAAGCTGTCTCAAAGTGTATTTTCAAACTGTAGAAAAATGTACTTTCTGTTTTGCAGAAAAAGTGGTCGTTTACGGGCAAAATGCTTCTGGGCCAGTGAGAATAAAATGATCGTGCCAGAGGTTGCTCCTTTTGCCACAGCACTGCTGTGAACTTTGTGTTTGTTACTGTATGTGGAAACCGTGGCTATAATGAAAGATGCTCAGATGCCTGTGTGTGTGTGTGCGTGTCTGTGTGTGTGTGTGTGTGTGTGTGTGTGTGTGTGTGAATTCAAGTTTTAGACTTTAAAAACTATCGCTTGACTCAAAGGAAGCTTCATCCAAAATGCATTTGAATGATGTCAGCTGTTTACAATAAAAGCAAATATGTTGCATTCAGGCTGTAAATGAGATTTTCTTGTGAGTTTTCCCGCAGCTTGATGGCTTTAATAATTTCTGCAAATGAAAGTAAATAAAACAGGAATCATGAAATTGATCGTATATTATAAGATAGATCTGTCAGCTCTGCTTTGGTTTTTAACCTTTTCCAGGTCTTTCAATCAGCCTTGTTTAGCAGTAATAACCTTGTTCTTTAACCAAACTGTTCCTTCACTCATCCCTTCCTCATATTTTCATCCATCCTTCCTGATCCCGTATCTGTTCAACTTGGCAAACTTTCATCCCCACCCATCCTTCGTCCTTCACTTTTGTACATGGTCCTCTTGTCTTCGTCCATGCTTCCCTCATCCTTTTTATCTCTTTTTTTATGTTCCCATTTGTTTCTTTGCTGTTCTAGGTACTACCTGGGGGGTCTTAACTTAGCTTGGATCACTGACAGCCTAAAATAAAACCTCACACCGAGTTGGTCACCAGAAGAGCCTCTTTTTTTTTTTTAGACTTTTTATTTTATTTCAGAAAACAAAAATGTTTGATTGATTTGTGAAATTTAAAGAATAGACTGACAAAAGAAAATGTGAGACAAGTTTGCATTTATCTTAAGAAAGGTATTTAATGGCTAAAAACCAGTTTTACTCTGAAAGGACTGTTAGCTTGTAGTCAACCAGGATCAGATTCTGCTTGGGCTTAAAAGAAGCTTTAGTGTGTCTTTTCTGCATTTAGATATGAATGGTTTCAATGAATGTCTTTCAGAAAAAGAGAAAAATAAATACTCATTTTACCCTCCACTGCTTATCTAGTAGGTCACCCTGAATCCTAAACTCCACATATATGAGAAACTTACAACTTTGATCAGTGTCAGTAAAATTCCTGACAGTAAATCGTCCCGGCTACAAGAAGCCACTAGCTTGTGCTACAGAGATGCAAGTCCATCCAATGGCTTCACACAGTCGCGCCTGCAGGCGAGGATAATTCCTGCACTGATTAAAATCTTTGACTCAAATCCTGGCCCTGTTTGAAGATGCATGCCCTCTTACTGTGCACACATTTTCTCCAAGTTGCAGGTGTCTGGTCATGATACCGCCCTAGGAATGCAAACACAGATAAAATGAACTATTACCCACAATTTGATTGAACTGTCAGCTCCAGCATTTTCTCTCTCTCTCTCTCTTTCTTTTTGATAAACCAACTGAATTGAGCTTCCTCTGTTATATGATAAAAACAAGGTTGATTCCTGTGTCCTCTATTATCATAATGAAAATGTGATGTAGGACCCTTGCTGTTCATCTGTGGTCATAATGTGTATATTCTTGTGAATGACCCTTGTAGTGGAAATTCCATATTATGCCTTACGTATATTCATCTCACATGTTACTTTGCATGGTTATGTTGAACATATATATTATTTTATTACTCATGGTAGAAGGTATTACATGATAATGATTCCTAAGCATGAGGTTAAGCAAACCTAAGTGTCTCTAAAGCAGAGGACATAAAAAATGGTTGGGTCTAATATGACTCACATTAGTAGTGAAATAAAAATATGAGGTTTAGTTTAGCTATTTTATTATTTTTTAGCTATTCACATGTGAGTTAGACATTTCCCATGAAAAACCAAATACAAGTGGAATGATCTCTCAAGTTTTTTCCTCTTTTTTTTTTGGGAGCATTTGTCTTATTTTGGTTTTCCACAAATTGCTCAGTTAGTTAAAGTATGTTACAGGATGTACAGATAATCTAATGACTCATTTTGACAGCCTTCTATCAGAGTAGCTGGAGTTATAAACACATAACTAAACTTTTGATTTCCTAATGCTCCATTCACATTCCCTCTCTGTGCAGACCTGGTGCTCCCCTTTTTCCCCATCCCTTTATCTGTAAACATCACAATAAATATGGAACCCCACTAAGAGAAAATTGATTTTTACAATCTGCTACAGTTTTGTGCTGCAGGCTCAAGTACAAAGTTGAATGGCTGCAGCCATTTGGTACTTTATTCCATGTAATTCACACATGCAAATGATGTGCATTGCTTGAAGTTGGTGTTTGATGTAAGTGTTGGAGTTAATCTGCTAGATGTTTCCCTTGGTTTTTTTTTTTTTTTTTTTTAGACTTGGCGTCTTAAAAAACAAATAACTTATTGTTAGATATACTTTTATCCAGACAGCTTTAGCATCATCAAATGTATTTATCGACATATTATTGCACATTGCTCATTGCAGCATGAAGGTTTTTATTGAAGATATACTTTTCGGCACGACACAGCAGCCAGACCACCATTCTTCCTGCTATGATGCTTACACGACATGAAAAATGACCAGAAACAATGCAGTGCTGACCCAAGGCCCCTAGTGGGCAGTGAAACTTTGCAACGCGACACCCAGATGTGCACCACATCCACGTAAACCAGGAACACACGACAGCAGAAGGGTTTCGTATCGTTAGCTGCTGTGTGGGAGAGATAGCTGCTTGCTATCTGACACATGTAGCCAGCTGACAGCATGAATACTCCACCAGAAACAGGTTTTGCTTCAACAGACTAAATAAATATGAAAAATGCAGCTGCACATACACGGCAAAGAGGAGTCACTGTTGTTGTTGCTTTACATACACTACAGAACTTTTGCCATTTTCTCCATCACTTGCCCCCTATCGACGGCTAATTCGGCATCCATCTTGCATCCTACGTGACATGTTAGCTCTCTTCAGCCAGCAAAAGACGATGTCATGATGAGTCTTGTTTAGTTTCTCTCTATTTTAATCGTCTTGTTTTTCTTTGCTGAATCAACGATGTTGGATGTTCAAAACAGCCAGTTCCTTACAACCAAGCATCACATCATGTCCCTGATTTAAAGGTTGTAAAGTCCGCTTTCTCAGCCGTGAGAAGCTGCTGGTTAGTATCCACATGATAGATGTCACTGTGTTATCGACCAAGTCTGGGGCGCAGAGTTTTAAGGTCAAAAAGTTCCGTAATGGGTCTTTAAAAAATGCAAAATGACATGGAATTTTCTCATATATATATATACATATATATATATATATATATATATACATATATATATATATATATATATATATATATATATATATATATATATATATATATATATATATATATATATATATATATATATGAGAAAAGAGCAAAGAGTAAAAGTGAAGGGATGTTCTCAGTAGGATCTCCCACTGCCTTTGACAGCTAAATTAAAGGGAGCTCCACACACATCTGATCAGTTCTTGAGGAAAATGTGCAAAGATAAACAAACAAACAAATGGGAGGGGAGTCAGCATAAATGACTTTGGGCTCTGATTAAATTATCTTTGTGATTTTGCTACCGAGTTCACAGACAAGGACTCAAACAAACAATCTGTATTCTGTAGTTTCATTAGTTAAAAAGTAGAAATGTCTCATCCACGAACCTCTTAATGAGCTGCCATGACTGTCTGGTTAATATTTGTTTCTCAGCTTTTTTAAGTGTTATTTATACGGTAATTGTTCAATTCAAACTGTGGTGAAATAGGACAGGATCATGGTTAGCATCATAGCGTAGTGATGGGGATACTATAAATCATTATAATAGTTTATCGGAAACACAAAGAAACATTTGGGCAAGTGGAAATTAAAGTATTAAAACCAAAAGAAAGAGCATAATCTTCCTCCAGACTACTTTGTGCAGCCCTGTGTTTGGCGGACCAGAAGAATTTTATCAGAGTACATGCTAATTAACTCTGGAGGGAGGTACTTCTTTTTATGTAAGCACAACCTTGATAAAAATAAATCTGTCCCTCTGTTGGTTCAACTGATTAATGGGTCACTTCAGCAGGAGAGGAAGGAGAAAAACTGAAAGAGAACTACGGGTTCAACCAGGTGCTGTTGGATATATTGTATGTTGCAAGATGCACATTTTTAAAAAGAATACTTGAATCTGTGCAGATTGAATAGCATGAATAGTATTTGCTGGGACTTATTTGTTAGGTTGTTCTCATCTCAGGGGCTCATAGTAAATGTTTACCTGTTTAAAGTTCCTTATTTTTCCCTGTATGTCTGATTATGCCTGGTTTATTTAAGCTGATTTGTCCTTTGTGAAAGACAAAGTAACTTATGCAATGAGCACTACCTCAGTAACAGTCTTCTCCTCCAGGACAGCAGTGGGCCCAATAAAACCAGTTTAAGAAGGCTCCAAATGTGAAAGAGTCAGTCTCCAGTTTGTTTGCATATTTACACAACACTACAAGTCAGAATTTTCTAAATTAAATTTTGGTCTAACTTATATTTGACTCATTTTTGGGAGGGATTCAGATCACCATCTGGAACCATGATTTCTTTATTACTACCCGATGCAGCTATATGCAGTATATATGTATATAACTTAATAATAAATTACCCTTGAGTAAGAGAACAAATTAAGATATAATCACACAACAAACACCATAATATAACCAAGAACCTGTGGATTCATTGTCAGTGTATTTAGGAATCTCATTGTGTATCCATACAAAATAAGGAATGTACGACTATAACAGGGTGGAAATCACAAAAATGGGTGAAGATGAGCGACTTGGTGGAGGTCATCGCTCTCCAAGTGCTTTTCTAGTTTGAGATTTTATGTCTCCTTTGCTTATGTCAGAACCTAAAGGACCCATTAAAAATAGATGTCTCAATGGTCGGAGACGGTTTGGTGTCACATCTGTTCCTCATGCTGTATGTAGCCCTGACTTCCTAAAAACACTGGAACTACACAACACTCTTATTGGACTGATAGTTGTGCAGAGGGAAGTATGTGTTAATGAATATTATGAAATGGCTGAACTTACTCGAGAAAAGTGTCATCCAAAGTTTTGTTTTTATTTGTTTTGTTTTAAAATGTCCGCTATAGAGCAGATGTTCTCAAAAATAACAGTGCCAGAGTCTGGCAAATTACCTGGTGTTGAAAGGATGGGATTTTACGAGTGTAAAGATGGGGGCTATGGAGGTATGTTGGAGATACAGTAATTCAATTACCGGTAAACTATTGGAGTGGAGGTGGAAAATGACCAGGTGAGGACTGAAGCAAATTTTCATGCTGAAGTTACAGAATGATTGAACTTAAAACAGCTAAAACAATGATAATAAAAAAAAAATTAAAAAAAAAACAATAAATAAAATAGTTCATGTAAAATGTTAACAATGGTTAAGTGGTACAGAGGAATAAAAGTGTCCAAGGGCGTCTGGTCCTCCACACCAATTAAGATCAGCTTGGTACACACTGGTTTCCTTCACCAGTTCGAGCCGGTGGGTCCCACTTGGTTCCCGGAAATAGCAGAACATATCTGCCACAGTGGGATTATGACGAGTTAGGGTCTTAGGTTGTGATGCTGGGGAGATGTGACTATAACACCACCCCTGTGTGTGTTCGGCATCTCCATACTCCACCTGGTCCAATATCTCCCGGCTACCTCTGGGCCTGGTCCTTGGGCATTCTGGGAAATTTACACCAAAAAACAACACGTGATGGTGGCAAACACCCCACATTTTGCTACACAGACCTAACCTGCTCCAACCAGTTTTACAACTTTTTCACTTTGATAAACTTATAGTTTATCATAGTTTATTAGTCTATGGTAACGTTCCTTTGCTACCATAGGCTTGGACTGGTGAGGGATGTCCCATGATGGACCTTGCATCTTCCCTTTTTTTTGTCTCCCTACTCTTTAGCACTTGTGAATTTATTTTAACTGGATCACATTGAATTGGTTTAAATTGATTATGTCTGTAAAATGTCTTTAGATGACTTTATTTGTATTTTGTCTGAATTGCAATCTGAATTGCATCCACCATCTCTGGCATGTGTGTTGCTGTGAGTCACTGATTTCTGGTTGGAAGTGCTTCATTTTTGTTGGTGAGTGTGATGGCTGTGTCTACAGCCACACTAGGTGATATAAAAATGCATCACACACACACTTAAGATTTATTTTGTTCAACCGGGATTTAATTTACAGAACAATATTTGTTAGACATTAGTTTACACTAGTTTCATGTAGCATCACAACTATTCTGAAAAAGTGCGCATTTTAGTTTATGTTGTGATGGTATCATTGTTTTCATTTGTTTTTTTCCTTTGAGTTTCAGTGGCTCCAGTCCCTTGGCTGTGAACCAGCAGGTGGCCACGGGGTGGAGCCAACTAATTGGACCAAACCAGTGGCAGAAATGGGAGGAGGAATTTAGGGATTTCTTGCTCATTTAGTTAGGTTTTTTTGTGTGTCATCCCCTTTGTCTGTTTTTGTTGGATCTGATCAGCCACTATTTAAGTTTACCCTTGTGTGTCATTTGTTTGGTCAATTTGTTTCATTTTGTTGCTTCAGTTACTTCTGTTACAAATTCTTTGATTATAGTTTTGTTAATTTGACCTCTTTTATAGGCCTGATTTATGAATTTATGTTAAAACAACTTTTTCTTGTTTGGGTCATAATAAAAACCCTATTTTGAACTTTAAACCTGTGACCGACTGTGCTTCACTGCTCGGCCCATCAAAGTGAGTCATACCAATTCACCAATTTCACTGTCCTAAACACTTCCATCAAACTGTGGACCTTCCATTCACTGTTACATGTCCCAAGGCCACTCCTCCTATAAGTCTGCATCTTTATCTGTCTCTTCATCTGTTTTGTTGTGTTATAGACCTAAATCTGTATTCTCTGTCAAGTACCATATCTTGCCCAGAATCTACATTTCAAATCCTGTCTCAATAGTGTGACATCACCAAATAAAACTCACAAACAGTTAGAAATGTTCATGTTTCTAGTTAAATCTATAGAAAATGTAAAATGCTAGGTGATATGTTGATATTTTATCATGTCATTTGAGAACTTATGTAGAATCATGCAACCGTATTTCCTTAATCCCAAACAGTTTATTAAGAGAAAAGATGAAAATGGTGGTTATGAGGCACTATAAAATACATTTTTTTTATAACTTATAATGAATTAGGTCTTGTCTTGGTCTCATGATGCTATAATGTGAACATCATAATTAAGGATATTAAGCACAAGTTCAAATTAAGTTCCATTCATGGTTCAGACACTTGAGCCTGTGTAATACATAAATATAGAACAGTTGTACATGTGTGTGAAAAAGTTTAGAAAGGGTCTAATTCAGATAAATAAGTTCAACTGCAAAGACTGTTGTGCATTTTTAGGTAAGCTCTGGCAACATACGAAAAGCTAAATACGTTTACATTTTGGAAGTACTGTATGGTGGTCACGGTCTCCACTGCAGCCACATTTTATCAATAAAATATCAATATTCCAAGTACAAGTACAAAATGTACTACAGGTTTTGGGGGTTAATAAATCAGTTATAACATATTCATAATTAAGAACTTATATTTTACATACATTTGATAAATATTTGACATTTCATAATTTTGTCCACAAATGCACTTTCACCTATTTTGATGAGGGGAAAAAAAGAGGAATTGGAAGTTTCACAGCATCGTGTAAGCTCTCTTGCAATATGTTTTCTTCAGAATACAGCAGGGTTTGATTCAGCACCTCAAAAGAAAAAAATAGTTGTGTGGAAATAGTCTCAGCAGTGGAAGTCTCCCTGTGCAGAATCTTCAACGCTATCCACAATCTTTTTTCAAATAAGCTGGTCTTGTTGAACTGAATATGCCAGGAAGTGCAGGAAAACCAATCTCAAACATATTTATTTAAACAGCAGAAGTATGACAACAGAGGCAGTGACAGCAAAAACTGAAGATGCCACAGCTGTGGCTACAAACTGCACTGGTGGCAGTTTGCATCCATACCTGACTTCAAAATGAGTGGTTTTATTACCTAAAATGCAACAATTTGTCATATAGACACAATTTAGAGAAAAACTAAAAAAAAAAAAAACTAAAAAACTTGTCCCTTTATTGAGCATCTTCAGTCCTGGAGGATTTATTTTTTTATTTTTCAAATAACAAGAATTTGAGAAGATGGCTTTGGCCAAACAACCAAATAACTCTGGGGTTACTTTCATTTTCTCTTCAGTAAGTCAGATTCCATTTAAATGAATGCAGGAATAAGGCGTAAGGATGCAGCATGCAAGCTTCACAGTTGCCATTATGTCGTTTCTTTGTATACCGCATGAATAGAAGAGAAACTAAAGAGAAGACAGAAAAGTTCTAAAAATGATTTTTGTATTGTTTAAAGTCCTTCAGTTTTGTCATAGAAAATCTTCGACAAAAGTTTTTCTGTCTGAATAAAGCAATTTTCAGTATTGTTGCACATTATTTACTGTAAATGAAGTTGTCAGATAGACTGACAATGATTTATCCACAACTCTGACTGACTTGAAGAGTCCCTGCCGTAAACGTAAACAAAGCCTTGCTTTAAATAGAATGTAGCACAGACAGAAAATACAGATTATTAATGAGATTAAAGATGGCTGGATTGGCACTTGTGATTCGAAGCTATTTAGTCAAAATGAATTCTCTGATTTGAGATTAAACAACAGTAAGATTCAAAGTGCACATTAGTCACAAAACAGTTCAACACCATTTTATTTCTTATTGCATTTTAAGTCATGAATCAAAATGAATTGAAAATTAGGAGCTAATAAAACATGTCAAATGAAAAGATCGAACTAAACATAATTAAGTTGGATCCTTTTGAGGCAAAAAGTTCCTTTCTCCTCTCAGCCACGGATCTGATCCCCATCTGAGTTTTGTCCATACTCCTGGTCTAATAGAAGCAGAGCTTTGACTGACTCAAGGGACTAAGTATTCCTCTCAAAGTAAATTGAGTTCTACACTTACAAAAACAGAGTGCTCAACCTCTGCACAGGAAACACACACACACTTGTGCTTCAGTGCACTCAGAGATACAGACACGAACAGGTTGAAACATAAATTCTGAGTATAATTTCATGATTTTACCTCATACAGAGAGCATTTACACAGCCAATTTCATTTACACAGTTTCATTTACGCGATACGAACCCACTGATTGTAAATCTGGAGTCATAAAAAACATCCGTCGTCAAATGGAGGTTCAAAGTTTCTATGACTGCTTCTTCTAAGTTAGTGAAAAATCGGAGGAACATGCCTCAGGGTTGAAATTATTTTTCTTCCTCTTTTTCAAAAAAAAAATGCATTTTAATCAGACTTGCCCAGCAATCGGTTTTGTCATTGGCTGCGAGACATAAATAAACTCCGAGCACATCTTGAGAGACCGCGGCCGTCTTCTTAGAATTGACTTCTTAAGTGTATCCTCAGGGTGTGTTGAAGTCCAGAAATCAACCAATATTGTGTGCGTTGCATATGGTGAAATGCAGCATGTCCAATACTTTCATACATTATTTTTAGGGTCATCTGATTGGACACGCTGCATATGTAGGCCCAGATAAAGAACGGCCTATTAGCTTGAAAATAGTTAGTATTAAATAAAAGCATTTATTTTTAATAAGTGTGCCTTTTATTTAAACAAAATACCATAATGTTATTGAAGTATGGTTCATATGTATCTGGGCTTTAAATGAAAGGCTTTAAGTAGAAGACACAGTTCCTCAAGGATATAAAAAAAAAACTTAGATGATACAAACTTTTTTTTTTTTTTTTCAAAGTAGAATCTTAGAGAAAATTCAGCATGTATTATGTACAGACTAACATGGATATTATATTTCACATTGGTAACATTATTCTCTACAGCCTGGAGGATGCCGCGGGCAGCTGTGTCGCTTCTGTTCCACTTCTCCGTTCATACTCGGGAATGAAGTTGGAGCTCTGTCATCTGAACTTGGGAGATAACTTTAAAGTTTCGCTCGGTGCGCAAAGCAAAAATAAACAAGAGCAGTTGTTTCAGTCTGGAACAATGATGTCTCACTATTAATCCACACACTCCAGGAAACAGAAGCTCGGACTTTGCTGAAAAGTTTTGAAGAATATCAGGAAATATAAAAACGACTTTAATGCACAAATAGAAATTGGCCAAAAACATACAATAAGAAATCACCATATATTGCAAAAACAATTTTAAAAAAAAAAAGCATCTTATAATTAAATGTAGAAAAGCCTTTACACTTTTAACTAGCAGAAAATGTATTCATCACATATGTTCAACACACACACACACACACACACACACACACATTTGCACTTTGTAGAAGGAAAATGAATATAAATGAGTCTGTTTGTAGGAAAACTCATTTGGGTACCTCAAAGCAAATGACATCCAAGTATGATTTATATAAGTTGCCTTTATTTTCCCTCCCTTGTATTCGTGGCAGAAGCTGTGAGCACATTTCGTATGGGAGAGAGGTGGTGTGTGCGGTTAAGAAATCATCAAGAATTGGCAATGATAAAGATGATTGGAGAACTTGCGAACCTCTCATGGGAATAATGTTTCATTATCACAGCCATCAGTGTATCTTGATGTGATCTTGTCTGGTAGCTTTGTCAAAGCTACAGGCTGACACTGTGTGGAGATTTCCAACAAGAGAATTAAGGTAGACTTCAGCCTGCCTGTGTGAAGGGAACGTATAAGATGACAGCGAGCGGCAGTGATCGTGTACGCCACTGACAGAGCGACTCTTACGGAGACTGAAGATAATGAAGAAAATGTTTGGATGTAACCTGATGATAATTACTGGAAACCAATTTCCCTGTAATAATAGTCTGCCACGATGTAAGCATGTTAGGAAAGACTTCTGGTGTCGATTATTGAAACAAATATAACCTGATAGCCTTTGATGAATCAGTAATTGAGCTACTGAAACTCCAAACAGCACAAAAAGAGGAAGATATTTCTGCTGATAAAAAAAAAAAAAAAAGGAAGAAGACGGGGGAGGAAAGGGCAGCAATAATCTGTAAACATCTAAAATGTAAAAAAAAAAAAAAAAAAAAAAAAAAAAAAAAAAAAAAGCTCAACACTTCAGCTTTTAAATATAAAATATTAGTCTTAATTAGTGTCTTTCCTGCAAAAGACAGGGGTTTGTATCTCCTTAGTTTAAGAAATAAAAAAAGGCTCCTGACTGAAGAGCTAACTAGTAAAAAGTGACAAAAACCAAATCTTTCCATCTGAATCAACTCACATCTTCAAAATTTCTCTGTGCAGTGACAAAGCAACAAGTAAAAATCAGATGGAAAGAACTCCCTTCTGTACCCTCCGTGTCCTATTTGGGGACACGTTGAGCCAGTCTGAGTGAATCTGGTTTGGTGGCTCGTCGTAGTGGGTTGTGTTTTTGCGTACTGGACAACCCTCAGTCATATTTGCTGCTAATCTTTTTTGCCCCACCAGCAGGTTTTTATCCTACAAAGTAAACAAATCACCATTTTAAAAAGCAACATAGATAGAAGTTGTGTTAAAACCGACGTTGTAGCTCTGTAGCTGTCAGAAGCAGATGCTGGGCTTTAGACTATACACACTACCAGACTTGTTGCCTTCGTGCAGCATCTGGTATCTCAGTAAAGCACTGTGCTATGGCTTGCCACAAAATCAGTTTGAACTATTATTCCCTTGATGTGTTATGGGGCGATGAGCACCATTTTACCCCCCAGATTTATTCCCATATGTGCTGTGATGATGGTTTTAGAAAACCTTATCAGTCCCAAAATCTTCTATATGTCTGAAACTTAATTAGGATTATGATTTACATCCTTTTCATACATGCCAAACCATAGACTGATTCTTATTGCCCTCTGGATGGAGGCACAAGCACCAGATCTGGATCAGGACTTTGTGACCCATAACTGTTAGGGGACCTGAATCAAAATAACCCCTGCAGCATAGAGGAGTCAACAGATCTTCTCACATAAGGATTTAACGGTGAAAAGCCACAATGTCCTTTTAATTATCCCCCCAGTGATAATAAGAAATAATGCCTGAGCAAGATTACATATACTTGCAAGACTAAAGCTTGTACCTTTTGGGAGCAGAACACAGCGACGTTCAGCTTGAAAGGGATGAGGCACTGTTTGTAGCCTCAGTAACAAAGCTGAAACTCCAAGAAAACTCCTGACAAGACCGATTTGTTCTTTTAATAGCTCGGAGACTCGCTTAGTAGATTCAAACAGTTTTAGAAATCCAAGGGGTAAAGGGGAAAACAACTGGTAGGAAAAAAGAAGGTCGAATGGAAACGAGGTAGAAACATATTATAAGCGTGATGATCCCATGGTAAGCACAGAGAAACACAGGAAGAAATCCAGGTTAACTCATTATGATGTGACTATTATATGCTGTGACGCCTCTGAAGTTAGAATCCACATCTCGCTGGAGTTGTAACTACCTGTGATGCTTGCCCATTTCCCTGTGCGTAGGCAGCAGCACCACTTAGAAATGTGCTAGTGAGTCATTAAAAAAAAAAAAAAATGAATACAGAAGCAAGCTGGCAATGCAACTCACTCCCACAGACACAGAACAGTCTGATGTTATGTGAAAAGAGAGAACGTTGAGTAATTTTCTTCCATTTACATGTATTATTTAGAAGTCCTTGAACTTTGATAATGAGATTTTTTCCTCAGGTATTCTTGGGCACTGACCGATTTTAGATTTTACGACCCATACACTCTGCAGCAAAGCATTTTTTTTCAACATTCAATCAATTTATATTTACACAACACAATATTCTAGACTAATTTTGCACATGTAGAACCTTTGCAATGATCAGAACTAACTTCACCAAGATTAAAAAAAGCCATTTGAACAAATACATTATTGTTTGTAAATCAGCTTAAACCTGGCGGGAAAAGCAGGACAACTAGGGAGTTTTTTGTAAATTTGGGAGTGTTCAGGTTATTTAATTATCACTGTTATGTTACCATGCTGACCAACTACTTCTGTCCGAACCTCGGAGGGGACCGGGCCTTTGTGTTTGCAGCACCTATGAGCTTCCTATAGACCATAGACAGGCCTCCACTATGTATACAATTAAATCTGTACTGGAGACCCATTTGTTATGCTGGCTTTCTGCACGATAAGTTGACTTTTTTAGATCTGATTTTATTTTGATGGTTTTAATTTGATTGCTTTAAATTTTGATTGTTTTTAGATGTCTGATTTTTTTTTTTTTTTAAGTTGTCCTAATGTACGTTATTTATTGTTTCTTTTTAACCCCCCACAATGTGGCACTTTGCTCAACATTGTTGTTTTTAAAGTGCCTTATAAATAAAGTTGTATTGTATTGTATTGTATGCTTGTAAAATGTCCTTCAGTCAGTTAAAAATGCACCAACTTTAAGGTTATATTGATGCATTCATAAACCAAATTAACAGTGGCCCATTATCCTGTTTAAGTCAATATTTTCCATACATTTAGTTTATGATTTTGTCTGCCAAAAATAAATACCTGGATCAAAAAACGAGTGTAATGTTTTTAGTCTTGTCATCGTACTGCAATGCATGAAATAAATTCTGAATATACTCATCCTGCAATGTGTAGCTGTATTTCACTTCTGAACACCTGACAAATACCAAAAAAGAGCTACAGGAAGAGCTACTAAAGACAACTACAAGTTGTTTACATCTAAGTGGAGAATGGAAATGCATAGAAACAGAACTAGTTACTCTTTTCTTTGATGTCAGTGGTGTCAACTCACACAAATATTCATCTCCTGTGAAGACCAGAGGATGTTGCAGCAGCAGGAGCAGCCAGGTACAGAAGAGCCTTTAAAAAAAGAATCACATACAGACCTTTAACCTGTATTACACATATGGCTCCAGCCTTGATCCTGCTGACAGTCCTCTGTAGGGGGTGGTGGGGGGGGGGGGGGGGGGGGGGGGGGGTTGCAGGTCATAAGACACACCTTTTACATTGACACTCAACCTGCATCCCAAGTGAGGCGAGAGTTCTGTATAAAGAGATACAGCTAAAGACAGAAGAGCTCCTCAAAGTCAAGATTCTGAGTAATTTTAAAATGTGTTTGCATGCATGAATTTTTATTAATTCATCAAGCCTGAAATATTCATTAAAACAGAAACTGTGCTGACAGCAGAGGATTCTTCTGAAAGAGATTATACAAAGCAGCTAAAGTTCTGGATCTAGTATGAAATAAGCAAGAATTTGTTGATTAGTTGAATTGCCTTAATAAAGACACACAAAAAAAGGATTCATTTTCCAGTGGAAGCTACTAATGGAATTAATCTTTTCTTTTTCTTAAAAAACATTCAAATATTTCAAGTGTTTTTCATTGAAAAGATCAATGTCACACTGCTTTATGTGGGCATGCAGACGTCAGAGCACAAGGTTTTTACTTGTACAATGGCCCACTCCAGCTAATGCCTCGAGTTTTCATTGCTAATGTAAACCAAACATTATAAGCCAAGCGAATGCCTGCAAGCTAGTTCAAGCACACAATTCGAGCTGAACAATTTCTTTTACACAACATCCTCACTCTGTGCATGCTATGTAACAAACACATAACTTGTTATTTTGGTTTGCTTACATTAGATGTTAAATTCGGTGTCTTCCTCTGAAATGTCCGTTCTGCTTGTTGTGTCCAACTCGGTCTGTGTTTTTATTCCCCTTTGAACCCTCAGCGCTGACTGAACTTTTGTGAGGCAATGCTGGGATTCTGACATAATTCTCTTTGACATGGAAGTGGTGAAGTAAACTTTCTGGGGGATTTTTGTCAAAAGAGGGAATGTAGTCACATTATTGCTCCATGACGTCACACCCAACAATTGACATGATGTATAGCACAGCTGCCATTGCTGAGATGAGCAGCACAATGCACGAATTTCAGTCAAAAGGCTGTTGGTCTCATCGGGAATCCTTATGACCTCTGTGGATTAGTCATTCGACATCAATATCATGGCATCAATCATGTTTTTTGTTGTGTTTATGTACCCCATCTCTTTAGTGAGAGAAAACACGAGCTGGCCATCTCTGGTGTTGGTGTACTTGTTCACATACTGAAAACTGGTCTGTATGGAAGGATATGTCTATTTCATCTAAAAAAAACTGGATGGAAAACTTCAAGCCAGTTGATGTTTGAGCTAATTCTTTCACTTAGATTATGTTCACACTGCAGGGAACTTTTTTAACCATACAGGTTTTTATTGTCAGTCTGAACAGCACAAGCCTTTTTTATATCCCACCGTATTGGATGTAGTTGTTTGTTACGAAACTGATCTTCTTCAAAGCACCCTCAGTCTGAACAGCCATGTTGCATTTTGTTTAAAAATTTGTCAGCTCCAATAGCAGGTAGATTCTGAAACTGACACTCACATATGAGTCAGATGGCAGTCACCAAACACAGAAAACAAACTATAAAAAAAAATAAATAAATGAACAAATAAAATGGATCTCAGTATCAAAAATTGAACTTGAGCATTAAGACCAGCAGCATGAAAGGTCAGATAAAACCAGATAGTCAATGCCCGCTAAGAGCTTTCAGTTAGCTGCTACTCTGATCTGCTATATGGTGTATTTTGTACTGCTTCATCCCATTCAGGGTAGGAAGCTGGAGCTTATTCCATCAGTTAAATGCAAGAGGCAGGGTACATCCTGGACAGGTTGCCAGTTTCTGACACACTGTGTGTGTCAATCTTACCTATCAAGGACAAAATACTCATTTTCAGGTCTGGATTTCTGTTGTCTCTGACTTGAAGTGCCCTATTTAGTTTCTTGTTCTATATTTTTTGGAAGCTTGTCAATTAAACAAACCAGACTTATAGGCAATTGTACATCAGCGTTGAATTAAATTCAGTTCAGTTTATTTAGAGAGTATTTTCAATACAAAAATGTTGACCGAAGACCTGAACAAAAAAAAAGACAAATAATAAAAATGAATCAATTAAAGCGTACATGTGGACATGTATACAAAATACACAAAATACAACTGTCAAGAAATGTACAATCATCACAAACAATGTGAAACTTGAAAATACATAAAAGTATTACTTCAATCAATGGTAAAAGCCAAAATATAAAATAAGTGTGTTCTGCCATAGGTTTTCGTTTAGTAATAAGTGCTCTATGTTAATCTAGCCTCAGTTTTTTCTATGGAGCCTTTTATTTTGAAGGTCTGCTTGAGCCTGTGACAGGAAGTCAGCCATCTTGTTTTAGTTTTCAGTAAGCCACATGCAGGGAAGTTCATCCACTGGCATCTGTGTTCTTCTTGTGCCATTGACATCGCCGTTTGTAAGTTTTTTATTTATGTTTAAGAGTAGTATTTTATTTAAGTTTTATTTATGAGGAATGTTTATCATAAACGTAAATTTTGATACTTATAAAATTTTCATTGGTTATGTTGGTTTACTGGGGTCCAGACATGCACTATGCTAAAAATAGTTATTTCATTGTCTTTATGCAGTTTTACTCCATGTTGGAATGTATACGTGGATCATCCTTATTAAAGTGGAGCTAAGGAAGCTACATCCTGACTTGCGTAATCATTTAACCGGAGTTAGGCTTACTGCTAAATTGTGTTGGATACACACAAGGAGAGCAGGATCCTCTGTAAAACTGGATGCACACAAAGATTATTGTGCTGTTCATAGGTTGGGGTGACAATCACAATTATCAAACGCGTTTTTCAACATGTTCCATTTTTACAACCAAAAAATGTACATGCATTTCCATGACATTTTTTTTAAAACATAAGCAATATTTATCATTTTTGCCAACCAACAATTGCGACTTGGAGGTGTTTGCATTGAACAGTTTTCGTAAAATCTTGTTTGGATGATGGGATTTTTCAGAATTGTGGATTATACAAGGTAGACACATAGCGTCATTTATGGGTTTTCTACTTGCAGCAGAGAATTTGCTGTAGCTTTTCAAAGCTTTTTCCCCCAATTTGTTTTCTTAAACATAAAATTTGCTGTTGGTTGATCCACACCGCACCATCTTCACTTTAAATGAACTGGTCCCGACTCCCCACATCACATCCGGGGACATGTAAATGCCATAAAAGTGTTTCCATTGCACTTTGGCGATATAAATCTATATCTAAATGACTGAAAAACTATCTCATGAAAGTGTAAAAAATTCATTCATTCCTTCATTTTCCAAACCACTTAATCCAATTCAGTGTCGCGGGGAAGCTGGAGCCTATCCCAGCCGGCTTTGGGCGAAAGGCAGGGTACACCCTGGACAGCTCGCCAGTCCATGGCAGGGCCACGTGTAAAATATTGTTAACGATATTTGAGACGTTTTTCTAAATGTGGGGGTTCCATTAGCCTTTTATTTTTTTTATTGATATTTAGTTTTTTCTTGGTGTAATCGAAACGCACTTTCTGGAGATTGTGATGTAGAGGAAAATGTAGAGAGCTGACTGGGTAACAAGAAACCGACTACTGATCCATGTAATTAAATTCCAGTGCCTGACATTTTTGTTTTTTGATGTTTTATTTTATTTTTTTTCCCCATCTTTGTCTGGGATCTCTACAAGATAACATAAAAATTTAGTCAGATTTAGTAAAACCTTATGTGTACGCAAAGCTTAAGTTCCAGCCTTGTCTTAGGAACGACCAGCTGCTGAAGTCAAATGCTTTTTTGCTACCACTGAAGTGATTATAGGTCATCTGTACTTACAGCATTATCTGTGCTGCATTGACGTATCCGTTAAAAGAAAATAAAAACAAAAAACATATGGTAATTAACCTTGTCCTCACATAGGCAGTCATCTCTGTCTGCATAATTATTCACATACTTGCCTGAACATTGCGCCTGTTACTGGAGTTCCACCCGGGCGTAAAATAGCAAACGCCAACCATACAGAACCTCATTTGGACAATATAAATAAGGTAGGCTGAGGAAATAAAGAAGTTTAGTGTATGTTAAGTTGAAGACAGTGGAAAAAATGCTTTCGTTTACAGGAGGGGAAAGAAAGGCGGTCTCATGCTGACTTTTTTTCCTGCCCCTACACTGCCTTTCTCCTCATCAGTCATGCATAATTTCTGGGGAGAGGGGACAACAGGCACTTCAAAGCAACCAAAAAAACAAACAGAACGTATGAAATACATTTAAAAATAGTACTCCAGGAAAAATCACGCTAAATTGATTTTTTTCCCGAGTGTGATTAACCCACATCAATATTGATTGTAATTAGTCCTTGAAGTGTATTTTCAATGGGGCTCAGATTGCCTTTAGTGTGAAGCGCATGCTTCACAGCTCCTTTCCTGGGCTTCAACCCAGACGACAAAGTCAAAGTAAAGAAAAATGAACACTAAAGTGAAGGATATAACGCTTGTGTGGATAATGTTTGTTAAAGAAGGATTTCAATAAAAAAAGAATGGAACCATTTATTGCTGACTAAAAACAGCTCAGATAGCCTTTTTCCTCTTTGGCCAGACAACCCAGTGTCCATCATATTAAAAAAAAAATTGAAATCTGGAATCAGACCACAGCCACTGTTGCCAACTCCTCAGTAAAGAATCTAAAAGTCGCCAGAAGTCGCTAAATGATGTCATCGCCTAATTTGCATAATTTTCATTTGCATGTAATATAATGGACCTTGTGGGAGAGAGGAATAATTATGTGGAAGAAACAAACGGTCAGTTAAAACCACCCTAAAAATGTTTAGTACTATACACTTTTCCTAATGGTTATTTTTTTATTTTGTTGGGGGGTTTTTTTTGCCACTGAAACAGGCTATCCCTTTGAAAAATAGTTTGAATATCATTAAACCCACATTGTATAAATCAGCTTTGTCCTGCTTTATTAAATGTTAGATTATCAAATATCAAATTTAACCAAGGATTGTTATGTTTTGTGGAATAGCTAGCTGCATGTCCAACCCTCTTCCTTTATCTGGGCTTGGGACTACCATAGTGACCTAAAAAAGACACTTTGACAGAGATACATTCATTTATTTTTCTTATTTATTTATTTATTTTTATTTATTTTTTTGTAGTTTTCTTACTTTTAGTTTATTTATTTATTTATTTTTAGTTTTAGCTTGCTTTGGGTTGAACTATTATAAAGCTTTGCTTTATGGATATATTTTTGAGTTGTCATGTGTATTTTTTTATTTTTTTTTTTTAATCGCAGAGTTTAGCATAGAAATCCGCCTTATAATACAGGCAGAATGTCCTCGTATCGTCTCCAATAAACGGCTTCAGCCAGCTTTTAATTCAGGGTTTGATTCCCACTCCTTTCTGTACTTTCTACAGACATGACCAGCTAGATAAATATTTAGCTTGTGTCACACACACAGTGGATGAGGTGAGTAAGTAACAGAGGAAATGAATGTAATCAAATATAATTATTTTTGCGTGACGTGAAAAACTTTGCAATTTACATCCCAGAGCGGGATCAGTGGCGGATTTGGCTGTTCATTGTGACTCTGTAGGTGGAGTCATGCAGGTGTCCTCTCTGCTCCTCTGACTGGCTGCAGCTGCAGCCGGAGCCGACTGAGTGCTTTAGGACGGGGAGAGACTCTCGTTCGTGACAATAACTTTATAATATGCGCTCTAAAGTCTGTCGCCAAAACACCAGGAAAGTCTCCAATAACTCCAGTAAAAGTCGCTAGATTTGTCGTTAGTCGCTTTTCGCAAAAAAAAGTGGCCAAGGGGGGTTGGAAAGTCACCGGATTTAACAAGAAAGTCACCAAGTTGGCAACAGTGACTACAGCACCCTTTTTTCCTTTGCGTCGGTCCATCTCCGACGAGCTCAGGTCCACAGTAGCCAGCAGGCCTCTGGGGGCTTTTGCTTTGCATGGCAGAGTTTAAACTTGCACTTGTTGATCTAGTGCAAAAACCATGTTAACTGACAAAAGTTTTCTGAAGTGTTTCTGAGCCCACATGGTAATGTCATGTCGGTTTTTAATGCAGTGTCGCCTGGGGGATAAAAGATCAGGGGTATTTTAGTGTAGCTTTTCGGCCTTGCCGCTTATGAGCAGAGATCTCTGCAGATTCTCTGTATCTTTTTGTGATAAAAAATGGACTGTAGATGATGAAGTCCTTCAATCCCTTGTAAGTACACGTTGAGCAACATTCTTAAATGGTTGGAGTATTTGGTCACACAGTTGTTCACAAGTCATGACTTGGTCTTTTTCCAATGAACCTGTGGAGTGTTCCAAACAAGTGTTTTATGAGTATTCCTCAATTTTCCAAGTTTTTTGCTCCTCCTTTCCCAGCTCTTTTTGGAATATGTTGCAGGCATCAAGTTCAAAGTGCAATTCAGCTTTATTTGTATAGCGCCACTTTACAACAATGTCATCTTAGGAAACATACCAGACACATCAATTCAAGCCATTTCATAATAAATAGCCAAGGTATGGGAACCCAACAGACTGCATTTAATCTCCACTTTTATTCCCATCCTTGGCATGCATTAGGGCAGGGGTGTCAAACTCCAGTCCTCGAGGGCCGGTGTCCGGCGGGTTTTTGTTGTTTCCCTCTACCAACACAGCTCGAGGACCAATCGAATGGATCCAGAAACTTCTTGTCAAGCTATTTATTCATTTCAGTCAGGTGTGTTGGAGCATGGAGACAACAAAAACTTGCAGGATACTGTGGAGTTTGACACCTGTGCATTAGGGGGATGGTGAAAAGGAAAACTCTTTTAACAGGAAGATAAAACCTCCAGCAGAACCCTGCTCAGGGAAGGCAGGCATCTGCCTCAACTGGTTGGGGTGGAAGGGACAGGAAAGACAGACGTGCACCAAGATTTTATCCAGGAAGACCAGCAGAAAGAGGAGACGTGTTAATGATGTCAAAATGAGTGAATATTTGTAAAAAATAAATGTATATAGGTTTAAAATGATTTGCAAATCAATGTATTCTGTTTTTACTTTCCCGACTGGAATTGGGGTTGCAAGATATGACAGCAGTCAGCCAAATAAATGGGCTCCAGTGCTAGCAGCTCCTGATAGCAATCAAATTAAACTTCAACGGCAAAAAATTTAATAACAACCTGCCTTTCAACATTTTAATGGCAGAGGGGACAAAAGAAAACTTAAATTTATGTGTCGTGGTGACAGACATCGCCATCCGTCATCTAGAAGGTAGCAACACCAGTTCCCACTGGAGGGGACGATTATGACTCTCTCAGATGGCTGAAGCTTTCCTGATTACCTGTCTGCTCTATAAAATGAGAAGTCTGCTTCTGAATCCTCCCAGAAACTTTTTTACCCACTTTCACCAGACTACCTAAGTGTCTTTGATCTTACATACATTCATCTGAAGGAAGGACTCATCACATTAAAATGTAAAGCTGTCTGGTACAACCCCATGGTGTTGGTGGGACTGTGTTAAATGTCCCAGCCTACTTTAAACATATTCCGACCTTGCTGTGTATGACAGTACACACAGTTAAGTCTTACAGTTCTTACAGCAGTTGGTTAATGATATTTTACAACAGAATAAACCATTTAAGATATAAGCATCCCCATGGGAAAATGAAATGCACGTCTTCTGCTGCATAGTTTTAATACAGCGAATGGTTGAGGTCATTGCATCGTCTCGTTGCCATGACCCACTGCAGCAAGATGGTCTTGTAAAAGCTGGTTAATGGACTTATTTACAAGAATGTCTGTTCAGTCATTCTGAAATCTGTGAGATATATCCAAGCCAAGGCTATTTTGTATTTGCATTTAATGCCATAAAGTCTTTCCTTTTGTTTCACTTAGCTTTTATGATTCCCTACAAAGTTCTCATACGTAGATTTCACAGTGGCTGTCAGTGTCACAGCTGTTTGGGGCATGACATTGTGTCACTTTCTTCCAGCACCTGTCAAGATTAAATTGACTTGGTTTAGTCTGTGTGTTTTACGGAAGCGTAGAGCTGTCATCATTATCACGTTATAATGTGATATGTTTCTCATTTTTACAATAAAACTATCATGTTATAATGTAATAAGGACCAAACTTTTTTTTATGAGGATGACAGCTCTACGCTTCCATAGTGTTTGAAGCATAATTATAACATTAATCTCTAGCTTAAAGTATGCAAGTTCCTGCTTAAAGTAACGAGCAAAACGGAAAAACTGAAGTGTGTATGAATCCTTATGTTTTGGTATTGTTTGGTGTTTCTTTTGGTAGAAAAATGTGACAGTTGCACAATGTTTTTTTTTTTTTTCCATTCATCCAGAGACCAATCTCTCAACTGAACCGAGCACTCTTACTTTCACATATATTTTCTTGAGCTTGAATTATTCAAATGTTTTATGTCTCAGGCTGATTTTAAAGTATAAAGCTTTCATGATGCCTTGCACATACCTCAACAACAACACTCGCAAACAAATCCCTGCAGAACACAGCAAAGCAGCACACGGTAAACAAAGACTTCCTGACAACAAGCAGAGTTCTTACATCTTGTTAATGTTATGAGTCTGCTGGTATTACGGAAAACGCTGACATGCTATCAAAGATAAAATAACGACACATTTTGTGATGCTGTTCGCTGACAGGTTGTGTTGTTTGAACTGTGTTGTTTAATTTCACTCTGTCACAGTGTGTTGTTCCATCATAGGTTTTGCTCATGAGCACACAAAGAAACTGCTTTGTTCGTAAATACCTTTTATTTACATGAGTAAAAGTGCAGTAAATGTCACGTTTCTATGATTAATTCATCCCAAAAGCAAAAAAAAACCCATTAAGTCCTTCTCAGAAGGTTACATTTTTCATAGGAGCCTGAAGGAGAAATCAAATTCCATGATTTTGAATCCCATAGGTTCAGTGCAGACTGTCACCTGCTGATTAGTTCCTATTAGTTCCTGTGCCTTTGTCCTTTGTCCCAGACAACAACCTTCCCGCTGTGGATAATTAAGGTTTGCGGGCACTCTGTTTCCTTTATTTCCTGGGTCGTACTGCAGGTCTTCTGAGATGTTACTGGCTGAGATTAGTCATGTTTAAAATGTGTCTCAGAAAACCAACTCTCCCTGTGCCACCCTGCTGACTACACTGTAATGCAGCTGAACTTTCAGCAGATGTCTGAGGTATAAAAGATCAAACCTGTTCTTCAGAGACAAACCAGGAAAACTGCTTTCACACAGAATTAAGAGCTCAAAGTAAAAGCTTCTGCTTTATCTCATATCAGTACATTAAAAAAGTGTAATAATGCTCCGGCACACAGTCACCTTTGCAAACCTTAGTTTTTTTTTTTCCCACTGACATTTCCTAGAATTTTTATTACCTGGAATCTATTTACCAGCATGAAAGAATTCCTGGTGATCCATGTGGTTTGCAGTTCCACCACAGCGCAAGGATCCAGACTCACTTCAACAACGGTTGCTTCAGTTTCTTTAACTTATCCCAGTTTTGTTCCCGTGTCTGACTGACATTCAGCACTGCGAGGTTTGCTGGCCATTAATCCAAACACTCATCTCAGGTTGGCCGTTCTTGGAGTAAATGCTTAAAAAAATCACTGAACTCAGTGTCTGGTCACTTCTCATAACTCCATTTTCCAAATGATTAAAGTGTGAAGTTTGGAGCAGTAAAATAAACATGTTTGTATGTATAAATATTCACCAATCAGATCTCTTCAGCACACAGCACCAACCCTTCACGTTGGGGAACGATTTTTTTCTCCCAGGTAATACTGGTGGAAATACTCCCGAGATTTTTTTTTAAACCCTTCGGGTAAAGGAAAAATGTTTGTGATGAAAATTTGCATATAATTCATGAATAAAATGAATTATTTTCATCCAACATAAAGTACGATCTCTCTGAACTCTTTCATTGGTAACATCCTACATATCTTAAATCTGATGGTGAGGGGTCTAAATCGAAATTCAGTTTTATGGTCATAAAAACTAGCCACTTTAGGTAGGTGATGAAAAAGTGATGTTTTTTTGTGGTGAACAAGAAGAGCAAACTCCTGGAAATTCAGTCTTCCACTCATCTCTGCAGCATGCAGGGAAAAGACTGGTTTGACGGACAAACCACGCAGCCAATCACTTGCAAGGATACATAAATTCTAGCCGAGTATGAATATCTCACAGTTATAGGGTTGCTAACTTCTATAGCTAATGTACATTTTTATCATTTTCAAATTCTTGTTGGCATAAAATAACTTTACAGGCAGAATCTACTGGTTCAGAGTTTTGGTGGTGACAGTTTCACTGAGCATAGTGTGCAATATCTGTTATTGAGGTCATAATAAATGTTTAACGCTATAACAGACATGTCACCTATGGTGCATCATTTTTCATGACATTTTAAGTGAAAAACATATTGTTTCCAGCTAACAATGTATTTGATTCCAGTAATCGCCCCATGCTTAGCTACTGGCATCTCTTTATTGACATTTGTAAAAAAAGAAAATCTGTTTGCTGGCAAATACTTCAATTTGCATAAATGTTCCCTATGTGAAGTGCCTGTACATGTATAAGAAGTAAGTATTGTAGAGTCAAAGTTATGCATTTTGAGAGAGAAAGTAGCATGGCAGAGACTTATTTATTGGTCTTCTGCTATGAACAAATAGTCTTGAGCCATTATATATCTTTTAGGATGATGGCTAAAGTTAACTTCTCTGTCATAAGGAGATAAGCTCAGCTAAAATAAAATGTGTAAATCACTGTGAGCTGACACCTCTGTGATCATGCCACACAGAAAAATTGCCTGTTTAGAATAAAATAAATAAATGAAAAAAGAATCAGTTAATCATTTCACATGTTAGTCACTGCTGCATTAAAATGGTCATACAATGAAAAAAAACAAAACAAACAAGTTAGAAAAGTGCCTTGCAGAACATAGATATGGGAGTCTGAAATCAATGCCAACTCAAAAAAAAGCCCAAGGCAGGAACGCCGGAGCAAACAAGATGTCCATTCTTATTCTTAGTTTTTGGCAGAGAGGTTGATGACTATCCCTGATTTTGAGTTGAATTAACTTAAAGTTTTTCTTCACTTTACCCAGGGGGGATATCATGGGGGGAGCTTTTAACAATAAAACAACAATCAAATTGAAGTGAAAGAAATAAATTTAAATATTTCTGTTTATTTTTACCAGAAAATCCCAGTGAGGTCAAACCTTTTGCAAGACAGACTGTGTGGATGTTTATTTTGGTGCTTTAAAGCGCATGAAGAAGCAACAGAAATGTTATGCTCGAGCTCATCGGACACAGTCTGTGTCGAACATGACATGCGAGTGTTATGTGCACCATTTTGACATGTGGCTTTAGCATGAAAAAATCATGTGACCACACCAACTGAGGCCTTGTTGCATTATCAGTTTGTGTCGAGCTGGTGGGGGATATTTTGCAACAGCTCATCTTTGAAACAAATTGGGGAATAACATCACATTTGCATTATTTTGGATTATTTGGAAACAGTGCAGAACACATAGGACTAAAATATAAAGTGATACTGGTTTGTATAGATTGAGTGAAAGGTTGAAAGAGCTTGCAGTGGAAAATCTTTTTTTTTAAAAAATGTATATTTTAGTGTAAAGCTTCCAAGGTCTCTTTGAAGTCACCTATCAACCAGGGATACCTCAAGGACTATCATGTTCCTTTGAAGTAACACATTAACCACAGACATCTTAAGGAAGATCTTGTTCAAGGAAAGCTCAGCATACAATGGTTTGAACTTCTATAACATGTGTGGCTTTCTGCCATGTGAAGTGCCTGTACATGTAATGATTATGTCACCTCGCTGCACCTGGAAACAAGTGATCAAACATGTGTGGTTACGTCATTCATTCATTTATCTAGTCCAATTCACCGCCATAGGGAAGCTGGTGCTGATTTCAGCCAATAGCAG